>NW_017306880.1:437468-483157 GCF_000935625.1 Nanorana parkeri
GCGCGTTCCCCCCCCCCCCCCCCCCCGCCGACCATTTCGATTCGGATCCCCGCTGCCTCAGCCCGGGGATTCATGGAGTCACAGATCCCTGCCTGGAGCCGCTCCAGGCAGGGATCAGAAGCTGAACATGACGGCGGCCATCGGCAGCAGTGCCGGTGGGGCGCCCGGAATTTTAGTTAATAGCGGTCATCAGCAGCTTTTGAGCCGCTGATGACAGCTATTAATTTAAAGGGGACCACCTGGGGAACATTTTTGATATAAGTTCATGGTCGCTAAAGCGACCATGAGCTTATAGCAGAACTGTAAATGCCACCTCCATAAGGCATACTGACCTGGCCAGCTCGGAACAGTTTTGTTCCACCGTATGCCTTACGGCGCTGGCAGGGAAAGGGTTAAACTGCTTTCTGTATTTAGTATCACACACCCTCAATCTTTTAATCAGTCTGTCCCTATTTAAATGGAGAAAAGTAGTAACTCAGCTGTTCGGTATCATCGTAGGCACCGCACTATACAGACCAGAGATAGCAAAGGAGAGCGTTCTCCGAGATCAGAAAGCAGTATATCAAAAGGTAAAGCCTATAAGACCATCTCTAAGCAGCTTGATGTTCCTGTGACTACAGTTGCAATTATTATTTAGCCATTTAAAAAGGTCCATGGGAGTGTAGCCAACACCCCTGTATATGAACACAAGAGGAAAATTGACTTCAGGATTGACCAGAAGCATAGTGCAAAGAGCCAAAAGATATACAAGCTCAACTCCAAGGTCAAGGTACATCAGTGTCTGATCAAACTAGGGCTGCAACAACTAATCGACATAATCGATTATTGAAAAAGTTGTCAACTTTTTCAATAATCGATTAATCGTCTTCCGATCAGTTGGCCCTGTTCACGGCTCCACATACGCTGCGCGCCGCACCTCTTCCCCGCCTCACGCTCGCCGCTGCCAGACCCGCCCACATCCACGCTCTTCACGCCGCACCTCCTCCCCGCCTCACACTCACCGCCCGCCCACATCCACGATCGGCACAGGGACGCGGGGAGATGTAGTAAGGAGGAGCAGGTGTGGGGTGATGACAGCCACCGATAGACAGGTCCGATCTCAGAAGCAAGTTGCTGGAAGACTGCTCAGGTAAGCCTGCACTTCCCACACATGGTGCTCTAATGTATTGCTGGGATTTGTATTCCTCTATAGCTGATGGTACATTGTGCTGTATATTATACATAGGAATACACATCCAGCAATACATTATACACTGTATGTATAATGTATTGCTGGGATTTGTTGTATTCCTATATAGCTGGTGATATTCTGCACTGTATAGAGGACTACAAATCCCAGCAATAATACATTATACAGCGCAATGCAGAATACCACCAGCTATAATGTACTATTGCTGGGATTTGTTGTAGTCCTCTATAGCTTGTGATATTCTGCATTGCGCTGTATAATGTACTATTGCTGGGCTTTGTAGTCCTCTATAGCCGGTGCCATTCTGCATTCATTGCTGTATAATTTTACACTTTCCTTTTCACTATATTGCACACCACACTATTTTTTTCCACCGCTCCAAGCTTGCTCCTGTGATGGACTACAATTTCAATACATACTAGTAGTCCATCACTGGAGCCATTTTTAATTTTTTTTTTATTGTTTATCCAATTAACCGATTAATCAAACTTAATAATCGGCTAACTAATCGATTTTGAAAATAATCGTTAGCTGCAGCTCTAGATCAAACCATCCATTGCTTTTTGAGCAACAATGGGCTCAAAGGAATAAAGACACAGGAAGAAGGAGAAACAAAAAGGCTACACTGAAAAATACATAATAAGAAGCCACAATGCTTCTGGGAAAATGTACTCTGAACAGATCAGACACAACTGGGGCTTTTTTTGCAAGTCACATTAGCTACATGTTCACAGACAAAAAAATTAATTAAAAAAAATGAATTTAAAAAGGTGCTGCTATGCGGAGTCAGACAAGGGGTGCTTTTAATCTGTACAGTACAAAAGCAAACCTTTCTCAGCACCCTCACCAACCAGCCTGCAAACAATACACCGTCTAACTGTTAGGGTTAAAAACAGAGGTTTTAGTTGCAGAACCTTTGTAAAATATGAGGAAGCCACACTGTCTTGTCAAGGCCCCTCTGTGTAGTGTGGTCCTAACTCTAATCTATGAGCCTCTCCATCTTGGAGCATTTATAGCAAAGGATGAATTGGGTGCAGGTTTGCCAGGAGGTAGCCCAACCTCTTTAAAAAGGCACAGGGACACACCAGAAGCCAGCACATCACAATGGCAGCTGAAGGCCCCAATGTGTCCCCACTCCAAATCCTAATTGTTTCACTTGTTGGATTTGGTGTGGGGACACTTCTAGTGTGGCCATATGCCTTTAACCCTTCATGACTGAGGGCTTTTTTTTATTTTTTGCACCCATATTATAATTCACATTTTAGGCCTGACAATTACTTAAAACCCCCAAGACATTATTTATTTTCTGAAAGCCAAGACCCTAAAAAATAATATGGTGGCAGTTGCAAATTTTCTATGTTGCACGATATTAGTGCAACTTATTATCAAACTCCAAAATTTAGTGAACAATGCACTTAAGTAAAATTTAGTGCCCCAAAACACAATAAAATGCATTTATTTTAACAAAATATAAAAGATGAGATTATGATGAGTAAATAGATACCCAACATGCCCAGTTTGATGGCTCCAGATTGGTGGTGACAGGTACTCTTTAGGGTAACGCTGGGGGTCCAAAAGACCCATAGTATCACCTTTACACTCTAAATAAGCTATTGAAGTGCAGATCACACTTCAATAGCTTATTGCTGGGCTTCTGGAGCCCAGCAATGACAGCTATGGGACTGTAAGTGATGCAATGCTTTTCGCTCCCAATCCCATAGAAAGGGGAAGAGATTGGTGAACGCACGTTCACTGTTCTCCTCCCCAGCTTTCCACCGACACCCAAGAAGCCGGGTCGGGTCCGTAGGAGGGGCAACGGAGCACGAGAAACACGGTGGGGGTGTCGGGCAGTTTACCAGCCCGGAGAAGCGATCTGACGACAGCCGAGTCGCCAGAATTGCTTCTATTGTAAAGCTGACAGTTGGCTTTACAAATGTAAACAGAGTCCCGGCAGCTGTTTAAACAGGCCGAGTGCCAGTGACATACTCTGGATGTCAATGGTCTCTAAGGGGTTAAATATGAATGGGCTACCTCCTGGCAAAACTGCACCCATATCATCCTTTGTTATATATGCTCCAAGATGGAGGCTCTCATAGACTAGAGTTAGGACCAGAGTTCGTAGAGGGGCCTTGAAGGGTTAGAACCTGACAGAGATTCTAACCCTTCCCTGCTTTATCTGAACCGAAAAACAAAAAAGTCTTGCTTGGCTATATGCTTTTATTTATATCAAACATTTTTAGTAGATTGCAACTGTAGAACATTTTACAACATTCCAGTCTAATAGTATATCAGTGGTCACCAGAGAAACTTTTGTAACCGCTTTCCAGTTTTCATTCAGCCCTCTTTACCTGCCAGAAGCTTTAACATGAGTAACATATAAGATGTTTCCGAAATTGCTCAACAGCTGTGCATGAATAATATGTGCAGTCATAAACGGAGTCACTGAGGCTGTTTTGTATCGTCACACAAATCAACTACTGTATATGCAATTCACAAAGAAGGTTACATCAGGGTAGGATAGTGTAATCCTGGATCAGGTATAGTTTTCCTGTTGTAGGGGTCCCCTGAAGCAGCTGAACACCGGCGGGGAAGACAGGATATAGGACAGAAAAGCCATCCCAATCACGTGTGTATACATTGTTCTGCAATGCTCTAGTGAGAGTATGTCCCATATCCAAATTGTTCCACTTGTTGGATTTGGTGTAGGGACACACTGGGGGCTTCAGCTGCCATTGTGATGTGCTGGCTTCTGGTGTGTCCCTGTGCCTTTAACCCCTTCATGACTGAGCTTGTTTTTAGTTTCTGTTCGTAAATGACTGACACACTTTTGACATTTTTGCTGTGTGATTTTTCCACGTCAGTAATATACTTTCTTACAAAGTGCACCCACACATATTATATATTATTTTTTAGAGGACAGATAGGGCTACATATTTATATCACATATGTGTGTCTAACGCCTCACTTAGGACAAATAAAATATAAAAAAAAGAGAAAAAAAAACGTTAAAAAAAAAAACACTTTTTCCCAGTTTTGATTTGTAGTAATTTTTTTTACAACACCAGCACAGCTAAAAAAAATGCAATAAATACATTCATTTATTTGTCCCTTATTTTATTTTTTACACATTTTTTTTTTACACTTTTCACAATTTGTTTTTTTTACACTTTTCACTTTACATGTTGCAAGATGGAGACGCTCATAGATTAGAGTTAGGACCACACTACACAGAGGGGCCTTGACAAGACAGTGTGGCTTCCACATATTTTACAAAAGTTCTGCAACTAAAACCTCTGTTTTTACCCTAAAAGTTAGACCGTGTATTTTTTTTTTTGCAGGCTGGCTGCTGAATGTGCTAGGAAATCTTTGCTTTTGTACTGTGTAAAGCCCTTCCATTTGCACCTTGCTTTAAAAAGGAGAACTATGAGGTGAGTGAGTAACACTCATCCTCATAGTTAGAGTCCACGTGTGACATTGAAACTGTCAGGCTTGGTTCACACCTGAAAGTTTTGTAGCGCGCTCGACGAACGCTCTACAAAACGCTCAAACATCTAAATCCCATTGTATTCAATGGGTCTGGTTCACACCTTGCCGTATTTCCGGCCGTCGGAACGCGATACAAAACGGCCTACGCCCAAAGAAGTACATGTACTACTTTGGGGCGATTTGGTCTCGCGTTTCCATTGGGATACAGCCAAGTAGCCCTCGGAAATGTGCGTTTGTCACGCGTTATTTTACCGACAAACGCGCATATTCAATACACCTAGGTGTGAACCCAGCCTCACACGTTGACTCTATAGATCGGGAAGCGAGCGAAACATGCCATCGCTCGCTCATTTCCCGAACATCTACCTGCAGAGAGCGGTGACTGACAGTCACTGCTCGCCGCAGGCATTCCCCCCTTTTCCTCTCTGATCCTCCAGCGCTGACTGGAGGAACAGAAGGGGATGGGCACTGCCTGTCAATCAGCTAGCTGGGTGGATCTCGACAGTATTGTCAGGATCCGTCCCGGCTGCGGCGCTCTCAGTATATATATACTGAGCTTTGGGTCACGGGAGATTGTTAATATATGTCCTCCTGTGACCCTAAAGAGAACTATGGGATTAAAAAGGTTACCCCTAAGTTCGTCACACAAATCAACTACTGTATATGCAATTCACAAAGAAGGTTACATCAGGGTAGGATACAGTAATCCTGGATCAGGTAAAGATTTCCTGCTGTAGGAGTCCCCTGAAGCAGCTGAACACTGACGGGAAAGACAGGATATAGAACAGAAATGCCATCCCAATCACGTGTGTATACATTGTTCTGCAATGCTCTAGTGAGAGCACGCCCGTGGGAGGTTGGATTGTGTCTACATAATCATCCACCCTCTGATGTCTTTAGGAAGCTTTAATAATATGCAATTTTCTTTGTATCAGGAACTAATGTACAGTCCATAATCAAGACTCATAGTCATAATCTTAAAAAAAGATAAAACTAAGGATAATAGGAGTTTCAATAAACAGACACATCACTGTCACTTTGCTCGACGTAGAGTCCTTTCTTGGCCTGCCCCTACGATACCAAAACCCAGACAATCAAATTATGCTAAGATCAACGGAAACAAATTCCCATTGAAGGCTCGTTCAGACTAGCCGCACAGTGAAAAGCTGCATTTGCAGTGTTCTGCATCCAGTGTACTGCTAAAATATGCAGCATAATTGCATTTTTTCACAGCCTACTACACCGCATATCACACCTGTGCTGTAGTGTGAACGGGCACATGGAAAACAACTGTTTTCTATAAGCACTAGCAGTGACAGTTGCTGAAAACCGAAAGTCACTGCTATAGTGTGAACGAGCCCTTAAACATATGTGGGTGCTGATGCTTCAGGTGGAGTGTGTGTCTAAAAGTATATCTAAAACACAATTACTAACATCTCATATAAGCTTTGACATGTCATTGAAAAGTCATTAATATTTTTAAATCTTCAGCGTTCATAAAATAATGTCTGATGGTCCTGCCATTAAGGTCGTTGCATGGGCACTTCAAATAGGGTGACAATCAGTGCCGGGAAAGGGCATTTAGAATCCAAGGCAAAAAGGAAAAAGTGCACAGCCCCCCATAGACCCTGCACAGCCACCTGAGAGTCCTCACAGCTCACCACAGAACCTGCGCAGCCCACCATAGATCCCACATTGCCACCCGAGAGTCCGCACAGCCCACTATAGACCCCGCGTAGCCATCTGAGAGTCCGCACACCCCACCTGAGAGTCCTCACAGCTCACCACAGAACCTGCACAGCCTACCATAGATCCCGCATCGCCACCTGAGAGTCCGCACTGCCCACTATAGATCCCGCGTAGCCATCTGAGAGTCCGCACAGCCCACCATAGAACCTGCACAGCCCACCTGAGAGTCTGCAAAACCCACCACAGACCACAGCACAGCCATCTGAGAGTCCGCACAGCCCACCATAGACCCTGCGTAGCATCATATTATTTTGCATTGATGTATAAATCATTGCTGGGATTCATAGTCCGCTATAACCGGTTGCCATTCGGCATTGCTGTATAATGTATCGCTGGGATTTGAAGCCCTCTATAGCTGGTGGTATTCTGCATTATTGTATAATGTATTGCTGAGATTTGTAGTCCTCTCTAGCTGGTGGTATTCTACATTGTTGTATAATGTATCGCTGGGATTTGATGCCCTCTATAGCTGGTGGTATTCTGCATTATTGTATTGCTGAGATTTGTAGTGTTCTATAGCTGGTGGTATTCTGCATTGCTGTATAATTTATTGCTGAGATTTGTAGTCCCTCTACAGCTTGGAGTCAGTGGCAGAACTACCAGGGGCACAGCGTTTGCAGCTGCAACTGGGCCCTGGCACTTCACCACTGTCCTAAAATCATTAGTCTGTATTGTTTTAGAAAAATTGTCACATGACACAAAAAAAAAAAAAGTATCAGTAATTGGATTTGGCGAGTGCTTGAGGAAAAGTAACCCGTACTCGGGCTGAAAAAATTGGTTTAGTTCCATCCCTAGTTGTCACCATCAGGAAACCCTGAGAAATAACTTGCAGAAGTTGCACTGGAGTGCATGCATATAGACAGGAAATGGCTGCAATGAGGCTGCAGGAGATCATCAGCACTGGCTAAAAGAAAAGAAAAAGGATGAAAAAAAATGATGTAAAACACTTGGTTTATGGGGGGGGCAATAGTTTATGATACCCAGTGTTTTAGCAAACCAAATGTCTTCAATTCAATTTACCAAAAATTAGCCCAGAATTGAAGATTCATCTGTATAAGGTCAAATAAAAACGACCAGAAAACAGCCATTCATTTGAATGAGCTGTCTAATGCACTAGAACTAGTGCATGTACCATTTCTGTCAGCGTACTAGAACGCAGTTGCCGCGCATTGAGCTGAGCTTCAACGCACGTCTTTAAGCCAGCTGGGCTGGGATGTCATGCAGAATGAATAGCACCACATCACATAAAAGCAAGCAGCCCATGCTGCTTTGCATTACTGCTAGAAAATAGCAAATGTGCTCAATCAGATCTTTCAGCGATACACAAATTGACGTTCCTGTTAACCACTTCTCAGTTTCTTGTATGTCACAGATAACTATCAGGCATGACTAATTTTGCGCATTTGCAGAATAAAACTAATGTGAGAGGTAGCTTTAGCTGAACTATTACATTCATTTTATGTATCATGTGAATAAAGACTAAAATACAGGAATAAAAAAAGGGAAGTGCCAGTCTACATTATAATAATGATATGTACATGACCACTTAGGAATTAAATAGTCTCGTAATGGAATTTTTAATTGGCTATACGTGCGTAAATGTGCTTTAACACGCGTATGTGCGCGTAAATAAGCAGAAATATGCTGCCCGGACGCATCTCTGTTCCATTCTGTTTTTGCGCATATATACGCTACGCAAATATACGGCTCCATACGCGGCTATGTGTATGGAGCCATTTATTTGCATATGGTACAATACGCACGTACACATATATGTGGCAGTGTGAATGAGGCCTTACAGTACATAGTCATTGGTTAACATAGAGGATATTCTACAATAAGATGTTAATGTGTATGGACAGCTAAAGTGACATACAATTTAATATCATTAATTGAAAGTGGAGGCGATTTTTATTTTATTTCTGTAAATGTTAAATCCCCCATGTGTCCCGGAGCCAAACTCCAGTTTTCCAATAAAAAAATCAGCATGTGTGGGCCAAACAGCTTACAGTAGCCAAACAACGTGCTGCCATCAGTATATGTCAAAGAAATGACACTTTTTCAGTAGAATAGAGCTAAACTATATGAGTGCATTGAAACCGCAATGTGTACGTTGGATGTAACTCAATGCAGAAGCATTGATTTGCGTTGGCATAGTGCGTCGACATGAGTTGCATGGGGGGGGGTTGTTTAATTTTTCCTCTAAGCTACAGTATATATGGTGTTGCTATTGCCTTGCATTGAATTAACACGTGTTAAACACGCACTGCGCTGGTGAGAACTGCCCCCAGTCCTTACTTGTGAATATTAGCTAGCCAGAAGGCAGTCAAAAATGCAAAGACAAACCCTCAGACCAACTGAAAAGATTTAAAAAGTGAATTAATTTCAGAGGTACTGCACCCCACCTAAGTATAATTACATTTGTTACATCTAATACTTGTCCCGGTATAATAATAATAATAAAAAAAATTAAAACATATTAGTCCATGGAGTGCAGTGTTGTCTTCCTTGTAGCTATAGTTCTCCTGGTACTAGTCTGCTTCTGCATTTCTATCTGGATTGTCCTTTTACCGGTTTTCATCCTGCGCACATGCAGACACAAAGACCTGACCGTGACCTGTGGCGTGTCTGCCCTTGTGCAGATTTTCCATGCATGAGCAAACGCATCATAAGTCTTTTAGGTCTATGAGACCTGGCTGAGTTGTGCCAGAATCCCATGCATGTGCAAAAATGCCCCAGGTCTCTGCAAGGTCCAAGACCTGCAGCATGTCTGTGCATCTGCAGCACTGAAATTGTGCAATACTGCATCCCAGGAGGCAGCAAAAGACCGATCCGTATTTCTCGCCTAAGCGAGACGTAGAAGTAGGGGGCTACACAGAGGAAGAAAAGGTATGAGAAGTTTACAATTGTATAAGACAGAGAGGGAGGAAGCAGAGGAGAGAAAGTGCTACAGGTGAAGGTCTGCTTTAATTTTGTTGCAGCACATTTCTTGAACAGATCTTACAATTAAAGTGTAAGAAAAGAAAGCATCTTACTTAAAGTGACATTAAAGGATAAAAAAAATTTCCCTCCCGCCAATGTTGGTGTCAGCACTTACCTCTGTCTGCGGTGTCTGCATGCGGGTGCACGCATCCATAGACTTACCTTACGTCTCTGCTCGTCTCCCGGCCGAGTATCCGAACTGCGCACACCCCAAGATGCTTTGCGGCCGCCCGAACAGTTTCATTTTCTCGGGCGGGAGCGCGCAAAGAAAAAACGGTAAGTTTAAACCGCTGTTATAATCGGGGGTGTTTTTTTTCTTTAAACTGTTTGCCTATATCTACTGCTTGGTAGCAGTAGATATAGGCAAAAAAACGGGAGGGTTTAAAACCCCTTCAAAGCAAACACATCAAGCATACGTTATGGAAATTAGAAGTTCATGTGGTTGGTGTAAGTAAGACAAAAACTCTAAGACATGAGGTTCACGTTCCCCAGTCTGCTGTGCTATGGGGACACATTATGACCCTAGCACATGACATAATGAAACCAAAGAGCCATGCTAGACAGATGCTACCAGGACACATAAAAGGAAAATGTCACTTTCACTAACAGGAATTCTATATCTGGAGCCAAGTTGTGTCAACAACATTCAGTCTCCTGATCTTGGATGATGCAGATGCTCGTGAGAGGCTCCCAATCAGAAGTTCTGCTGTCAAGATACTCAAGAGGAGATCACATGACTGAGATCATGGCACAGGTTACAGGACCACGAACTTTGCTTTTCCGCTGTTTATATTTTATTTAAAGAACGCAAGGCCAAATTTTCTATTAAAGGAGAACTATGGGGTTAGGGCTTTTCCCCATAGTTCACCTTAGGGTAACGGGAGGACACAAACTAGCGTCCTCCCGTCACCCTAAGCTTAGTATACCGCGAGCTGCTGCTCGCAGTATACCGAGACGCCTCAGCTGAAGAGGATCCCGACAATTATGTCCGGATCCGCCCAGCTGCGTGAGTGACAGCTGGCTCTGCCTATCTAGAGGCAGAGCAAGCTGTACCCGCCCCCTCCCCCGTCCGTTCCGCCAGTCAGCGCTGGTGGATCGGAGCGGGGAGGGGGGAATCCAGTCCCTCCCCTGTCACGGCAGAGAGCCGTAACAGGATCGAGAAGTGAGCGAACGCCGGTATGTGTTCGCTCACTTCCCGATCTACTGAACCGACCTGTGACAGTCTCATTGGTCACAGGTCGGCTAGAACTATGAGGTGAGTGAAAAGCACTCACCTTATAGTTCTCCTTTAACCCTTGCCATAAGGCTACCACCGTACTGCAAGGGTTAACTGCTCGTTTTGGTTTGGTGGGAAAATAAAGTTATTCTCACCCGATCCACTGAGCAAACTTGCTCTTAGACCGCTCCTTACAGCTTCACTCCTCTTCTGATGGAGAGGTCTAAGGTCCCTGAGTCATCACGTCCTATACACTGTGTATAGAACCTGAGGACACCAAGGGACATACCATCGCTGGAGTGGAAGAGGAGAGAGGCAGGAGGGAGTGCTATCACAGCTGGCCGGCTCAGTGGGTCAGGTGAGTATACACTGTGTATAAACGCGATGATTTATGGCACCTTAGGCTGCTGCAGCGGAGGGGGAGACGGGCTCCATGGACTGGCCTAAAGCTGGCCATACACCAAAACCGGACTGTGCGGGTCAAAACCGGACGGGTGGCAACCCTACTCCACTGTCCCCTCTGAAGAGAGATCTGTCGTGGATCAAGGCAGTAGAAAAATGGCTGTCTGGCATTCAGGAGATTATACTGCCGCCACCCTAAAATTAGCCATACACCTATAGATTATCTGCAGATTTTCTGTGGTCAGATGGAAAAAGTGCAACAGATTCCTCCATCTACGCTAAACTGTGTGGCTGGAGCCAAAGCTTCAGTATCTTGCTTGTCTCAGCTAGTCCCTCAGGTGTTTTGAGAGCCAGTGGGGCGGACTAACAAGCTACTGAAGCTTGGCCCAGTGGGGGATTCCTCTAGCCACACAGTTTAGCGTAGATGGCGGAATCTGTTGTACTTTTTCCATCTGACCACAGAAAATCTGCAACAAATCTATAGGTGTATGGCCAGCTTAAGAGCAAGCTGGCTCAGAGGATCAGGTGAGTACAACTTTTTTTCATTCCTATACACAAACAAGCACTTAACCCTTGCAGCGTGGGGGTAGCCCTACTGCAAGGGTTAATAATAATTTCCCCTGCAGGTTTTGTTTAAGTTGGCGATAGGGTCTCTTTAAACCCAAAGCTGAAAAGCGCTTATCTCTCCAGTACTGCAGACATTAGCTGAGTGTTGTCATAAATAGGGGAGGTAGAGCGAAGCTGTGAGGCTACAATCTCTCTACCCTCCAGTGTTTTGGAAGAGTTATCTTGGAAGTATAAACAAACTTTATGTTTCACAGATCAACTTCTCTTGTGTTTAAATGTACTCGCCTTTACGTGCGCTTAGACATGTTCATAGTATCTAATCTGCAACTGGATGTGATATCCTGGAAATGCAGCTAAACCTAAAACACAAGTGAACGCATGTGTGAATGATCACATTTAAAGCAGTATTAAGGGCACTTTTGTTTGTACATATATCTATTGCTAGCAAGTAGTAGATATATGCAAAAACATTTAAAAAAAAAGTTACCAAATAGGTAAACACTGTGTCTCTGCTGCGCACTCCCGTCTGAAGATCTGAAGATTCTCGAGCGGCTGTGCAAGATCATGGGGCGGGCGCACGCGCAGTAGAGATCTTCGGCGGGGAGAATAGGAGAGATACAATGCAAGTCAATGCAAGCAGCAGTGTGCATGCACGTCGGACAGACACCGTGGGACGCAGAAGACACAGCAGTCTGTGCTGGAGCAGAGACCGACAACAGCGCCGGAGGGACTCCTGAAAACTACTGCAAAAAAGATGATCGGATCAAGAGGTATCCTTTAAAATAAATTCTTAAAGCAGCATTGGGGGGGGGGGGGGGGGGGGGGGGGGGGGGGGGGGGGGGGGGGGGGGGGGGGGGGGGGGGGGGGGGGGGGGGGGGATTGTGACTTTAATGTCACTTTAAATCAATGCATGCATTTAGAAACATCCAATAAGGGAGTACAAGCCCTCAGTAATACCTACAATGTAGGTGCATTGAGAGATTCCTGTCAGGAACTTGCGATTTCCTGCAGCAATAATCCCTAACCGCCCAGCAGATTTGGGGTCCTTGTTGCTGGAAATCGCAAGTTTCTGACGAAGGAAATCTCTAAGCGCACCTTCATTGCAGGTGTGAATGTAGCCTAATGGTTTGCCAATGCCAGTGGAATGAGGCCTAACTCTGCAGGGTTACGGTCATTCGTTTACACTTTAGCAGTGAAAGGTTTGGATTTTTAGTTTCAGCATTTTTTGGGGGCACATGGCGTTTTGACACATAAAACACGTCTCCTTGAGATAAAACAAGTATGACTACAATGTGACCGCATAAAGTGTTGTATTTTACCTCATTTCTTACATCATTTTTGAGGAAATGACCATTGCTGATTCCTGTGAAAATATTGGCACAGGTTGCATCAGCCGTGTGTATGACTCACAATAACAAACAGGTCTGTTACAGCAAGATAGAGTGACAAGTCTTTCTGAATATAACTGAGGAAAATGTACATGAAAGATAAAATATAACAGTGCCTACACGTGATGTTAGAGGAATATGACTCCGGCAGCACGTACCAAGCTTCATTAGCCAGAGAACTCCCAGCGAACTTTCTAGTGAAGGAATCTTGCCAGCAGTGTGAGAGACGTGCTTGGCTTCCTGCCAGTAGTTGCGTGTCGACGTCATGAGCACGCTCCCGTGCACAGTGTTCTAGCACAAGCCGCTCTTCAATACGTGCTAATGGGCACAATACCGTTCTCGTGCAGTCGGCTGTGACGTCATTTACCCAGCTGTTTATGTGCCCGAGGAAGTCTAGTCTTAGCGCCGCTAGGTTACGTAATGCTATAAACCCATCACCTGCATTGCATAATAATACATATATTTTATTTTTATATATATTTGTATATAATTTAACTATAAATTATAACTGCCTTTCCAGACTGATATTAGCTAATCTAGTAATCCATAAGAAAGGATGGGGAACTTCTCCCCTTTGTTTTATTTTTTTGATCCCCTCTCTTCCCATGTTTGATGGTTTGACAATAAACATACTTACATACCCAGTGAATCCAGCATTGTTCTGCAGTAATCTGCGGTTTCAGTGCTGCATGTGCGGCCCCGTGCCGCCATCTTTACTTCTTACGTCATTGTGAGCTGGCTGACTTTTCCTGGTTAATGCAGATGGGCCCCTGATGATACGAATGCGCTGTGGAGCGTCATTAGGTGCACACTGACTTAAAGGATAAGTACATTTTAAGTAAAAGTGCACAATCCTTTTTCACTTGTCTTGACCTAACCAAATCTACCCACCTACGTTTATCCAGTGGCCATTGCCTTCATTGTCAGTTTACATCCTTTGTGTCCCATCATCTCCAGCATCAGATAACAGCCCAACAGAAGTCTATCGGGATGTAATGCACAGGCACGGCCAGGACAGTGAGGCGTGCAGCATTGGATGCAAACAATCACCAGCCACCAGATTGAGGTAAGTATGCATCTGAGGATGGTGGGCTCTGTTATATCAGGACCAATGGGCCAAAAGGATAAATGCACTTTGTCATAAAGCGCACTTCTTCAAATGGTGTTTTGAGGATCTACAGTCTTGGTCGCTGAAAACATTTATGTCTGACACACAGGAAACACTGGAGGAGGCCATGATTATGGACTTTAGGTAAGTAAACTGCTGGGGTGGATTAGCACAGTGTAGTTTGGAGGTTGGGCTTAGCAGAAGTTAGTGTAAATGTACAGCTACCCTTTAAGAAGACTCTTTGCCGCTTCAGAACAAATTGACAAGGTCTCTTTAAAGCCGACCCCATCCCACTTATTCTCACTTTTGCCAACCTCCTGTTGCTCTTACAGAGCCCCCAGAAAATACCCAGTGCTTCGATTCATGGGGGAGCATGTGACCACCAATGCTGTAATGCTTGGGCGACCAATCAACAGGCACAGGAAAATCACGTGAGGAGGAAGATGACATAATCGTCCATGTGCAAGCTCTGATACCATCCAACACAGAACTTTACAAGGTTAGGAATGCAGAGTAATTGTGCACCAGGCAAGATAAATAACGGGAATGGGGGTGTTCAGGGCAAAGTGGCAAAGTCTCTGCAGACAGCGGTGTAACCTGACAGAGGTTGCAACCTACCCGATGTAGCCAAGAAAAGTTTTGCTTGGAGCATGGAGTTTACTTTTAACTAAAGTGCAGTTACAGACTGCAGCAAAATGCATGAAAATTCGAATGTTTTAATCTGCTTTGCATCATCATGGTATATCCTCATGGAGGATCTTTACGCAATGCTAGATAGGATGATCTCCATTAAGGAGTGTCCCTAGCATAATTGCCACCTGAAGCAGGGGTGGGGGGTGCTAGGCGGCTGGTGGTCATGTTCTGGGTGGCATACCACCCAGCTCACTAGGTTGCTAAGAGCTAGGACGGGAGATGTGTATGGCCTGTACACATTTTTCCACCCTGCTCTTAGTAACCTGAGACACTCTGGCCGGAAAGGGGGTGGCAGTCTCTGCCTGCCCACCCATATGACCCAAAGAGATACCCCCTGCGGCAACAACCTCAGGTTGACTCAAAATAAGGACGGCCCTGGCTCGGTGTTTTGAAAGACCAGCTTTTACCAAAGTTTTGTGATGGAAACATTTTGCTTTGAATGTTTGCTTTTGTATAATTTGCTATTTCCACTTTTTAGTGTTTCATTAACCTCTTGCCGTCCGCCCGTAGTAAAAAAACGGACGGACGGAACTGCTACATCTACACATGGTGATGGCATATACTGCACTGTGTAAATCAAATCTGTAATGTTCCTATCACACTGACTAAGGAAACCAGAGGTCCATGATGGATAGATGCTGCTGACCTACATCACTCCACTTGTGTTTACTTGCCAGGTGGTTCACACAACGCACTTGTGCTACATCACTCTTACAGAAAGGAAGTATGAAAACAAGAACCTTTGAGCAGGTAGACTATGTGAGTCAGTTTAAACAGATTATCTGGAACATCAGAAACGAGTACTTTCTATCTACACATAAAAGAACATGACATGGTGTGGTGGGAAAATGTACTCGGCTTGACAAACGACTGTAACCTTGTTATCAGGCTTGCAGAGTGCAAAAGGAAGGAAATGGATGTCAAGATAGACACAATATCTCTATGTCTGTGCCAAGTGTGCAAATCACAAGCTTCAAGGCTCTTATAAATGTGTTAGTGAAACAAACTGAATAAATTAGGGAAGAAAAAGCTAAATATGTATGGCTCATAGAAAGCCATGACTACCAATTTAGATTTTTGGCAGGCTTTAAAGTACAATATATCTTATGCCCAAACATTTTGTTTTGTTTTGGATAGTGTAAACCTCGACATGTTTTTGTTTTTTTCCCCTTTGTTTGTGTCCCATTGGGATGATTTGTCTATACTACCTGTACTGAGAACCAATAGCAAGTGAGAGGGGGAACTCTCCCAAAAAAAGAAAATTCTATTTAGTTGTCACCATTACAAGTGTCCCCATTGGAGGACTTCCATTCACCTCCTGTTCCACTGATAATTCAAAATGTTAGACCTCTCTCTCTTTCAGATGGTAATAGAAACCTGATTGGTGTTCAAATGCTTCACTGCTCTATCCAAGACATAAAAAGTTGGCTTTCACGACACTTTAAACTTAAAGGGTTATTAAACCCTCATTGTTTTTTGCATAGATCTACTGTTAGCAAGCAATAGATATATGCAAAACGATTAAAAAAACTTTTTCAAAGGGTTAATACTTACCTGTGTCTCCGCTGCACGCTCCCATCTGAACATCTGAAAATGTCTCCGGCGGCCGCAAAGGATCTTGGGGCGGGCTCTTGCGCAATTCAGATGTTCGGCCGGGAGCCGAGGAGAGACACAAGGTAAGTCTATGGAGCAGCGTGGGACATCAGAGGAGAGGAGGAGAGAGGAGTCAGCGCTGGATCGGAGACCTGCACCAGCGCTGGAGGGACAGCTGAAAACTACAGGAAAGAAGATGATCATGTTAAGAGGCATCAATTAAGGTAAGTCCTTAGATTAGCAGTGGAAGGGGGGGGGCATTTGCCCTTAATGTCACTTTAACTGAAAGTTGCACAGAGAAACATGGAGGCAGCCATTGCTGCCATAGCAGGTTCTGATGAAGGGGGCGTGCCCCTGAAACGCGTAGACCGTTCAAACTCACAGGGGCAGAGGACCTTTGATTTGTTTCATTCTGTGAGACTCCCGCTGCCAGAGGTTTCCATTGCATCGCCTTTTACATGCTTTTATTGATCGACCCTTTTGTGAGTATAATTTCAGCTGTGTTGCCGTACAAATAAATTACTTTTTACACAATGGAGGCGCTCTGTTTTGCTTTGTACTTCCCAGATCGAGGGTCTATTTGACCGGTGGGAGCTGCCTTTTCTGTGTATCTACAAAACGTCCAAATTGGCTATTCTCTTGCAACCGGCATCGCCGGTATCTGTTTGGTTGTCTCTCCACCTAGTTCAATGATTAATTGGCTTTAAAGCCCTACTAAACTTTCAGTTTAAATCAGCTACATACATTCCAGCTGCATCAAACCAAAAGGTGTACAATGTGTGACAGTTTTGTTCTTTAGAAAGAAGCCACAGCTCTATTAGAAAACCCTGTCCCCCGCCAGCATTCTGTATGCTCTCTGTATGGAAGCAGTGGTCTCTCTACAGTGGTCTGACATGTCCCCTGCTAAGTCAGAGCTAAAGGGCTCCAGTCCGCAGGGTTCATTGCCTTTGCTAATTGGAGAGGTCTAGAGGTCTAGCTCTTACTCAGCTGGGGGCGTGATGGACCTCTGCATGTATATATATATACACACGCACACCACACACACACTACTCTGTTTCTTATTACCACACTCATTCTGCTCAGGTGATGATAACGAAGACAGATCCTCCCACTTAGCAGTCAGGATCTACTGTAAAGTTTGCTGAAGTTTACTAGTGTGTATAATTTATCTTGATGGGCTTATTTTTATCTCCACAAAACTGGAGTCTTACTTTAAGGCGTTCTAAGTGAGGCTTTTATATACATTAATCAGATAACTCGGAAACATGAGACATCAGGCGATGTAATATATTTAGATACACGTTTCATAATAATTTCACTTCCTCCCATGAGCTGACATGTGTCACACTTGGCTAGTCATCCTCTTCTCATCACAGTAGACAGGCGTGATTCATCCTTACTCACCTCATACCTGTCTGCTATGCCTATTCCAGAAGAACAAAGAGGAAAGGTCCAGTCCATTCACAGTCTGGGCAAAAGGTTCACAGGTGTCGGTAAACAAGTGTGTTACTGGAAATATTAATATTTACTTACTTACATAGCACAGCCGTTTACACTGAACAGGTGATTCTGAATCACAGCTACTGACCTGTACTGAGGGCTTTGTAAAAGTGACAGGTATTGTAATTTGGGAACCTGCTGTAGTCATGAACAGGAAGATTAGCAGCTAACCATCTCCCAACACTATTACACACTGTAGGCTCAATTCACAAAGATTTAACACAAGAAATAGATGTCTTTCTATCATTTTGTTATAGCAGTATAGATTTATTCTTTATTAAAGGAAACTGTACTGGGATAAATATATACCTATGTGCTGACCTCTACTTCTGCAAATTCTAGTTTTCTGGCCATCATTTTGATTCAGTGGCTTTCAAGTAGAACTAAACTCTCAGGAGCAAAATCACTCGAAATCCGCAGAAAAAAGGGTCATGTAGGAGCGACAAGCTACAGCGACGAGCTACAAGCGATATTGAGCGGCGAGATGTGAACAGCTCCATTGAAATGGATTGGAGAAGCTACATAGAGCGATATCGCATGGAAATATGAGCGATATCGCTGCAAAAATCGCTCAGTGTGAATGGGGCCTAAAAATGACAGTCACATGGCTGAAATATCCATTTTATATTGCCCAGCTCTTAGCACCATAGGCAAAGCACCCATCTTTGGTACACCCCATTCATATTTCCAGTCATTATAGCTAGGTATAGACAAAGTACCACCTTTTTATGATCAATACCAATACTAGCATATAAAAAACACAAATCATGTCACTGATATCCTGTGCTTCCTATAGCAACCAAATGCCAGAGGTAACTTAAATATGAACACAGACATGTCATGTTCTGTTAATGTGAATATTCAAACTTGTTTTCTGCTAGCATCAATATTCGTACTTGTGCTTTTAAAAAGCAAATCTGTATTTTACAATGTGATATGAATTTTCTGTAGTAAAATCAAGTTTTGGGCTTTATAGATTCACACGTCTGACCTAAAGCTGTGAGGAGTAGGCACATATAGATTTGGGTCTAGAAAAGAGATAATTGGGAGCTCTGCACATTATCCCACAGCATATATTTGAGAATAATGTATATTTTTCAGTAAGAAGAAATAACATGCTCATACTGCACTGCCTACCCAAATAAAGCCTGGAGGAATATGAATCTGGCAAGGAAAGTCTGGAGTCTGGAGTTACATAATCCTATTCTTCTTATAGAATTATTTGCATTATCTCAGCTGTTTTGTGCGATCTTCTTTTCAGTAGCAATTTCAGATAACATTCTAAAAGTCCTACATTTAAAAGGACACAATGCCATCGTTTTCTGTGAACTTCACACTCATAAGACTTTTCTTCTTGAAAAACAAGCCGTTTCTCTTTAAAATGTTGACGTGAAAATGTCACGAGCAAATTTATGATATAAAGTTAGCCAATTCCATCTCTCTATCCTGGGGAGGACACTTGGCCACCATCCAGTCAAATAGCAGAATTGTTTGGCTCAGTAGGCTGGCAGGCGTTTGCCTTGGAATTCTTCAACCCAGCCAACCAAGCACAACCAAAGACACAGAGGTCTTTCTTGAGGGGCGTACACTGGCAAATGTGTGTGCATTCATTGCCAGTTCCCTGATAAAGTATCAGTCACTGCAGTGTACTCCGAGGATGGATGGAAGCCAGCCCTCCTACTTGAAAAGTTTGATAATGAAAAACAACTTAACCTTTCAGCCACAAACTAACAACACGCATCTGTGTAGGAAGGTGATATGTGTGTACATGTATGTGTGTGTATGTATGCGTGTGTATGTATGCGTGTGTGTATAATATATATATATATATATATATATACACTCTGTATATATTTAGTTTGATTTTTCATGGCTACCTATTACCTATATACAGTCACGGTAAAAAAAAAAAAAATACTACTAAAAAATAAGATATATTATAAGCCAAGTAGACACTAATTCAGATTTTAGCAAACAAACAAACACTACAACTCTCTTTAGAGCAAGGAGATGGATATCACATAATTAAACCAACAGGAGCTTTGGGTGGCAGAAGGAGGTGTTGCCGAGCTTCTAAAAAAGTCAATTTTTGCATATCAAAGCCTTCCACGTTTCGGGCTACTAGAACACTCTTAGAGATAATGGGAGAAGCATACAGACACCTCTGGGTGAGATGCCAGTTGTGTTGTAAGTGGTGATTAAAATTAAGCTGCCATAGACATGGGATGATCTGTTTTCAGCTACATCGGGCTACAACCTCAAGTATATAGGGTGAAGTAGATGTTGGACAACCTAGCATTCTGAGAAGGGAATGTTTATCTGTTAGAGAACCTGTTCTAGTTGTATTGGTGCCTTGTCTGATACTGTAAGTACGCCATTGCAACTCTTTTCCGCCCCTCTCCATGGCATGAGGCGTAAATGCTTAGTCACATTTTCATATGAGTGCCAATCAACAAAGTGCATTTGCGTCATCCTTGCAAGGCAGCCTTATAATTATTGGCTATTAGAGCCAAGAAAGCAATAGAAATGCAACCTACTCCCATACCGATATGGTACACATATGTTTACAAATTAGGCAAAAATATAATTTAGGGGTTTAAACTCATTTTGATAACTCACTGATGAACAATAGTCTACTGAACAGTGCTATTTCTACATACAATTGTACATCAACATCAAATATCATAGCCCAAGGTTCAGAGAGGGGGATTTATCAAAACTGGAGCAGACAAAATCTGGAGCAGCTGTGCATGGCAACCAATCAGCTTCTCTCTTCAGTTTGTTCAGTTAAGCTCTGAAAATGAAAGAGAGAGGCTGGTTGGTTGCCCTGGGCAACTGCTCTAGATTTTGTCTGCTCCAGTTTTGATAAATTCCCTTCAGCATGTTTTTTTTGGCTTATACTTAGCCTTCAAGTTTACTTAAAAACATAAATCTTTATTTACATAAAATACAAAAAGTGAGGTTTATCAAATTGCTGGTTTGTATACAGTGCAATTATATATGCGCCATATCACACACGACATTAGGTTTATTATTATGGTGAATCAAAAAAATAGTTTTTTTGATGCAATGTTAGCTGTGAATTCCTCAACGCGTTTTGCTGTCAGCTTCCTCAGGAGGATTTACCAGCGCTCTGTAATACCGTAAACCAGCATGGAATCAGATGGAAGAAAACAAGACTGTCAGACCACCCCGATGCCGACTCCTCCCCAAGTAAGCTGTAGGAGGGGCAACAACAGCAGAAGGAGGGTCACTACAGGTCCACAGCCATAGCTTATGTCGCGATGTATCCCAGCTTCTCCATTGGGTGCCATACAATTATACATACTGAATAGATTTCTATATGACAATATCTAATCTAAGATGTATTGGGTGAGCAGCCTTCACCTGGGTTCTGTTATTAATGTATAGGAATCACATAAATATACATTTCAAATTGTAATGAATCCTGTCCCTTTAAGCTTACCTCAAAAAGTGAAAAATATATATATTTGGTTAATCTCTCTGTACCCAAATCTCTCAGATGCTTTTAATATAGTTGTTCCGGAAAAGATGTGGTTTGCAGTTAGAACATGTTGAAGATTTACATAGCAGCAGAAGCCACGGACCCCGTCAAGTTCCCCCACTGTAACTCTTAACCCTTTTATGACTTATTTGAAATGTTAAAATGCTTTTTTACAGGGCCAGATCTTTGCTAGAACACCGGAATCATTTCTCACACTTGCAGAATTAACAAGAACCAAGAGGTGCAGAGGGTATAAGACAGTATTTTCTAGCTTCAGTTAGCGAAAGAGCATTTTTTAAGGGTAAAGGATTTTTTAATTATGTTTACAAGTGTTACCCACTATTCAATGTTTTATAATTTCCACAGGATGCAATTTGTAAATTGCAAACACATTTTTTTTAAGCAACTCTGTAGCTGTAAAACAAAATAACACTGTTATCTGGAAATGCCTGCACATACCTACAGCAGCTTCCAAAAACCTTTTGCTACCCCAGGCTGTTCTGATGGATAAAGCTTGTTCACATCTTCCTATCTCCTGCACTTTCCTACTGACCAGTGAACCAGCCCATCATAGAACAGAGCAAGCTTTCACATTACTAGACGGGGCTTTGGAAATCAGATTGACCCAGGTTTCAGCAGTACCAACAATGTCTTGGAGGATGCTGCAGGATTTTATATAAAGGTTTTGCACTTACCCATCTTTGTACCCCAACATTTTCCCTTTGTTTCCTGCTGGGTGCCACATATCCTTTAACTCAAGTCACCCAACCAAAGCTTCTTTTATGCATTACTTGGCATGACAAAATGTCAACTGATGGCATTACCAAAAGATGGCTTTTGGACAGTATAAGCTGGTGATTTTGGTGATCAAGTTGGAAACTGCTAAAGACAAGGTTGTGTGGTGCCCAGCAGGCTGCACAGTAAAAATCTTAGAGAACAGCTTAATGTAAGATTTTGGGGGTCTTGTACAAAGGGCATACCTATAAAGAATGACTCTATTAAAGGTGCAGTTATCTTTTAATGATGATGAATACACACAATGCACTCGATAGCCAGGGGCCATGTTATCTTTGCCTATGCTGTAATGGGGCATATGTTATTATGGCAAGAAAAAGGTATTTGTTTATTTCTAGAAAACTGTATATAATTTCTGGTGGAGTTGACTGTTGATTAATGTGGTGTGCGAATTTTAAGGTTAGGTACCTAGTATTCTGGAGAGTGGTTAAGTTGACTGTTGATTCATGTGGTGTGCGATTTTTAATGTTAGGTACCTAGTATTCTGGAGAGTGTTTAAGCCTGCCAATTGCATATACCGTATATGAATATGTATATTCAGTCCTTTTGATAGAATGGCATAGATTAGAGTTACCTGTTTCCTAATACCCCCTGCTGTTAGTAAAAAAAAAAACGCACAGATACCCCCAATGGATGCTCCCGCACTCATCAACAAAACAGACCTGTATAATCTGTGTTAAGCCTATACATTCGTATATAATCATACCTCTAATTGTATCCTGGAAGGCTATTCCATTGTCAAAGATTCATGTATTGCTCAGTGGTTACAAAGAAGTAAGGGTTTCTATATTGCTACTGAGTTACAAGGAGTAGAGGGTATCAGAATCAACAGATCACATTTTTGTTTTTAAAAATTTCAATTTTTATGTAAATATAAATAAACCATATTTCTACAATTTGGTGTCAATCAATTCATTCCATGAACGAATGTGTGTTGTGTTCTGGAGCAGAGCAGTTTTTTAAGAGGGTTCACAAAGCAGAAAAAACATCTTACACCATTACTTCAGCCACAGTGTAAAGACAAAGATATCCACAGCCCAAGCTATGTTTTTATTTAAAGTGTATATCCGCCTTTGCGTTCAGATTTGAGAAACCCCCATTTTATGTCATTATGTGTTCATGACAGTAGTGCCTCTCCAGTAGTTTCTTTGGAGCAGGTTTATACATAGGACTCTTTAGACAGCTTGGGGGACAGATTTAGGGTCTAGAGGAAAGTGCAATAGCAAACAGTGTACCACCCAAGCCTTGAGGTCTTTAACAGTTTGTTACGGCAAGCAGTTTGAACGTATAGTTTACAACTGGTATTGAAAATCTGCCAGCATAGTACAGACAGGAATACTTATGGTAAACATAACTTCCCAGCCCCCTCCTTAGTACACTGAAGGGGAAAGCTAAGAAATAATTGTATGGGATTCTTCAGCAAATAAAAAGGTAAGCAGAAATTTTTAAAGCTGAACTCCACACTGGAAGGTCCCTAGCTTTTTTTGCCGCATGAGGCAGCATGGGAGGGGTAGCGTGGTATCCTGTTGAGCTTCTGGCAACCAGTGACAGCACTGATTGCCAAGAGTTTGGTGGGATGCCAGCATGAGCGTCCCAGGTTGCTAAGAGCTGGGCAAAAAGATGTGTATGGCCTTTACATATCAACCTGCCCGGTTCTCAGCAAACTGAGACACTCTGGCTGAAAAGGGGGCGGCGGGCACACTGCAAACAGTCATGCCACATTGCAGCTGCCATGCCACTCTGTCTGCCAACCCTCCACTAGATGCCACCTGAGGCAACAGCCTCAGTATAGGGATGGCCCTCATCCCAGGTATAGAAAGGTATATATGTTTACATAGGTCCACTTGCCACAATGTAAGTGTATATAAATTGTCCCTAGTAGGGCCACGGGGAAGTTGTAATACAATGTGGTAGCTGCAGCTACCACAATCTCGTGCAGTGATCTCCAAGGGCCTGGATCAGCTATTGTGCCAAGTGACTTCTCTGCTTTAAAAAACAGAGGGTTGCTCGCTTAACACAGTGGCCATTCAATAAACACCTAAGTATTTTTATCAATGAATACTAGGTATTCTCTAATTGGAAGTGGAACAGTGCCATGATGTGACTGTCCTTCTGTTAATGAGAACACACCGGGATCTCTCTGGATGCACAATTTCATACCACCTGTGTGTTATGCATGTTGTAAAAGTAGAGTACTGTACGCTATGCTTCTTTTGCTTGTGTTAATGCTTTATTTTTCCGGGTTTAAGAAAATCAGCCAAGGGAGTTTCTCCTGAAAATGAACTGTTAGTACAAAAAAATTATTGTATAAAAAAAGTACTCAACTGTTTTCTCTACTAACATAGCTACAATCATTTTACTTATGTGTGATAGAATACTGATTTTCTTTTTTTCATACTTTTATTGAAAAATAAGTTATACTCACAAGATCCTTTGAGCCGGCCAGCTCTTAGACTGTTCCCTAGAGCGTCTCTCCTACACTGCAGCGGTCTAAGGTCTCTGAGTCGTCACGTCCAATACAATGTATTGGACATACGATCGCTGGAGCCGTGGAGGAGACAGGCTGGAGGGAGCAAAGTCGGCTCCAAAGATCAGGTGAGTATAACTTTTTTTTTTTTTTACCCTAGGCAAAAAACAAGCAGTTAACCCTTGCAGTGTGGGTAGCCCCATTCCAGAAGTTAATAACATGTGTGCCTGTATTTTTTTTTTTTTAATGATGTATTTGTCCTATGGTATCAACAACTATAATTCAAAAGTAACATAATTGCTAATATAACAAACAAGAAGTATTTCTTATTGATTTATTCTTGCAGGCTTACTTAGAAAAAAAATATGTTAAGATGATAAAAGAAGATGCCTTCTGGTCCCCAGAAATGTTGCTGTCCTAGATCAGGGACCGCGATAGCATTGCCTCCCATGTTCAATACGTTTTGGCAGCATTAGAGAAAGATAAGACTATTATATCTTGGCTTTAGAATGGAAATGTTGTTTTCTTCTGTGGAATGTCTCTGCATGCTTCATTGTGATATGAAGCTTGTGACCAACACTCATTATGTAACAAAGCTTCCTATTCCTAAACAAATCACTGGGTCGAGTAAGCTAATTGCATAAATACATTTCTATTAGAGGTGGATATATAACTAATATTTATGTTATACTAACATAATATCAACACCTTTGTCCTTACCAGACATGGCATAGTTCTGATTTTCATCATCGTGTTTATTGAAATAGTTGTTTGTTATATAATGTCTGCTTGCTCAAAGTGTGCTTTCTCTCTGGGTTTAGATGAATAATAGGCTATTGGGAGTGCAAGGATAATATTGGCCAAAGCTTCCACCTACTAAGCCCAGGCCATTTCTACAGAGTGATAACATTTGTTTAGAATTCATTCTTAAACATTTTTTCGGCAGGTAATTACCTATATCTCCATAAACATAAAGAGGCCTTATATAATCAAATGTACATATGTGGCAGTGTGTGGCAATGCCACTATGTAGAGTGGGAAAAGGGTCACCCAGGACTCTCAGCCAGAGGGGCTGAGCGGCTCCAGGAAAGTACTGTTACTAGGAAAGAGCTGGTTTTACAACTCATTCTGGGTTTTCTGGATTATAGTTGGGATCCTGGAGTCGGGAGATTTCTAAGCGAACTGAGAGGGAAGAAATCTCCATTCCTGGGCCTGGGCTTTAGTGGTGACCAGCACCAAATGATGGTGCACCTGTGCACAGCGCTTATGAGGAGGATGCTGGGTCAGGTTCAAGGCTCTACCTGGGTAACAGAGGAGGTCTCTGCAGTAGTCAGGAGGGCTCCACCCTGGGACCAGTCTGTGGCTGGCGGACTGAGGAGTGTGTCACCTGTGTGGTGCAGAGTGTTTGGTAAACACGCAACCTAAAGTCGGGGGACTTTGAAAGTGCTATTTTGCTGAAGAACGAAAACTGTACTTTGTGTTTGAAACCCCTGCGAGGGTAAACCTGTGTGGACTTTCGAGTTGGAGTCAAAAAAAGTGGGCAAGGAAGCCCTTATAACAAGTCATAAGCGAGTGGATGCGTCCTTAATGCGCTACCATTGGAAGCTAAATCCCCACAATACATATTACAAAGAGAACTCCAGAGGGGCCTAGTAAGAAAGCCCATTGATTTCTACAAAGTCTGTTAACAAATCAACACATTTAGCGGGTTAGGGAACTCTGTTCATCAGGCCTTTAGAAATACTTGGACCGAAGAGAACTCTGATTTGAACATAGATTTTGGAGATATCATCATTGATTCAGCAGCTGGTTTGAATGTCATGTTTGGATTTTACTGTTGGTCAGGCACTCCCTTATTTCTATATTGTGTTTAACGTGCCTTAAACCCCACCTAGGGATCTAGTGCCACACCTCTAGGAACCACCATTATCTTACTGATTGATTTGGCTCATGTCCTGTTATAATTTACATCGGGTCAATAGCTTGTATGTAGAAAAGAGAACATAAAATAACCAGTTTTAGAGTACCTGCAGATAACATTGGGTCTCAATCCTGAGCTAGGGGAGCAATGACTGAACACTTTAGAACAGTGGTTCTCAACCTGTATAACCTCAGGACCCACATTTGTCCTCGGTCATTAGGTTGCACGGCACTGGAACGCATTGCGATACTGCATGTTCCAGTGCAAGCGATCAAACTGTGGCTGTGAGGTGTGTTTGGGGTGCCATTCAAACAAATGGCAACGCAATGCACCTCCTGCACCAGAACGAACAGTAGGTGCGATTGCATGGTAGTTTGTGATTAAAACACTGACAGACACACACAATCACAGACACAATCTTGCACACTCACAGACATTCAAACTCCCTAAATTTTTTTAGGGGTACAGTGTGGGCTGCTGGGGTGTGACGGAGCTCCATCCATAGGTGCATTGCTTGTACAGCTTCCTTGCACTCCCTGTAGAGGTGCCAGGAGCCAGAATGTGACGTCACCCAGGTCACGCAAGTGAGCTTTAATCAATGCACATATGGATGGAGCTCCCTCACGGCCATACCCCCAGCCCACCTCACCTCAAGCTGACACTTGGCGCCAGGCAGCATATTTTGAATGGCTGCTCAGCATGAGAACTGACAGTGCTGTGCTATGGGGGAGGCTGAGGTGCCTTTCACCTAGTGCACTGGAAGGCATGTGCGATCCCTTGTGTGTTCCTGTGCCTTTAAGGAGGTTGGGCTTCCTCCTGACAAACCTGCACCCAATTTGAAATCTTCTGCCCTCATGTGCTCCAAGATGGAGACTCTCATAGTTTAGAGTTAGGACCGCACTATAAGAGGTGCCTTGGCGCGGCTGTGCGGCTTTCACATTTTCTGCAGAAGACGTGTATCCAAACCTCTGTTATTAACCTTAGTGGTGAGACAAGTTTTTCTACATGCTGGTTTGTGAGTGTGCCATGATACCTTTCTACTGTTTTACTGTTCAAAGCCCATTTCGTGTGCACCTTACTGTATAGCTGGTGACAAATTGTTGAGTGCGTTTGTCATTTGTTTTGCTCCACTAAACATGGAGTCACGACCCACTAGTTGAGAACCACGGCTTTAAAAAAAACCTGTCCTAATTACTATTGATTTCCCTGATAATCTAGCACTCAACTGCTTACCAATCTTACATCTCCTCTGCACTGAAGATATTTGTATGCTCCACTGAGACAATTTTACAAGTTAATAGAGTTCTCTGCAGTACTACAATGACAGCGTGGTCTGAGAGTGTTCAGATTGTACCTAGAATATAAACCATCCTCCAAAATCTATGGACAGCTTGAGAGATATTTCCAACATCAAGCCCTTGTTATTATCATATAACTAAAGGAGAACTATAAGGCGAGTGAAAATCACTCAGCCTCATAGTTCTAGCTGACCTGTGACAATGAAACTGCCACAGGTCGGCTCAATAGATCGGGAAGTGAGCGAACACATACCGTCGCTCGCTCACTTCTCGATCCTGTCCCTGCAGAGAGCCATGACTGTCACTCACGGCTCCCTGCAGGGATTCCCCCACCCCTGTCCGATCCTCCAGCACTGACTGGTGGAACGGACGGGGGAGAGGGCGGGTACAGCTGGCTCTGCCTCTAGATAGGCAGAGCCAGCTGTCACTCACGCAGCTGGGTGGATCCAGACAGTAATGTCGGGATCCGTCCTGGCTGCGGCGTCTCAGTATACTGCTAGTTGTAGCTCGCGGTATACTGAGCTTTGGGTCACGGCAGAACGCTAGTTTGTGTTCTCCCGTGACCCTTAGGAGAACTATGGGGAAAAGCCTTGACCCCATAGTTCTCATTTAATGATTACAACTTCTATGTGGCCTTGCCTGCAAATAACGTGGTATGTATGGACTCCAATAATTTCCAGGCAGAAAAAATAATTAATTAAGTTGTGTTCATTAAAATCATTAAGTAATAGGCCAAGGTATATTGGCCGTGTTTGTGGGAGGAGTTGCGCCGGCTCTCCTCCCCTTAAGAAGGGGGATGCTGGTTCGTTCCCGGGGTGTTGTGGATTTCCTCCGCTGTGTCTCTGAACGGTGTTCTGTGGATTTTGCTTTAGGTTCTGTGCATCCTGGTCGGCGGTGCGTTGGGGTAAGTTGCATTTTTTTTTCTCTTTTTCGCTACTTCTCTGTCCTGGTCGGTTGGGCGCGGGGGGGAGGGGCACTGCAGGGGTGGTGTTGGGTTACGTGGCAGGGGCACTTTGGGTCAGGTCGCTGACCTTTTCATCGGGGGTCCATTGCGGTCCGTACGTTTGGTCGCTGATGTTGTTCGGGCCGCTGGACTTGGTGGGGTCTCGCTTTACTGCTCGCAAGTTTGGTTCAGGCCGCTGGACCATCACGTCGGGTCGGTTAGTGTAGTTGGAGGTTAGTTGGCACGTTTGGTTCAGGCCGCTGGACTGTCACGTCAGGTCAGTTAGCGTAGTTGGAGGTTAGTTGGCACGTTTGGTTCAGGCCGCTGGACTGTCACGTCAGGTTAGTTAGTGTAGTTAACGGTTAGTGTAGTTGGCACGTTTGGTTCAGGCCTCTGGACTGTCACGTCAGGTCGGTTAGTGTAGTTGAGGGTTAGAGTAGTGGGCACGTTTGGTTCAGGCCGCTGGACCGTCGTCATTTGGTGCGGGTCGCATAGGGGTGGTAACACGAGTGGTGCCAGGCCGCTGGGCCATCGATCGCTGTCCCACTTCCTTTTCTGGGTGCGTTTGGTTCAGGCCGCTGGACTCTCGGGGGGGTGGGGTGGTCGTTGTTCATAGGGGGTGGTGAGGGGGACACACACTGATTGCAGTGGCGCATTTACCTTGCCGTATGTTGCATTCTCGGTGGGTTGGTACTGTTACACTTTAGCTTGCTGTGGCGTGGTTGGTTGGGGGACGCAGTCCTGTTACGGTAATTTCCTGTCATTGCATCACCGTCGGGATGTCGCATGCTTCAGACATTGAGGACTATGTCTCGCTGCCGGCAACTTCGAGAAGGGTACTCCGGCGAGAGGGACTTCGGCAAGGGGGACTCCAGCTGGGGACACTCCGGCCAGGGGTTCGGATCAAGGTAGCCCGCCGACCCTCCGGGTTTGGACTATACCGAAGATAGTCGCGGAGCTTCAGCTCAGGGGGATTCCTTACTCGGCCACTGCCAGGAAGGCCGAGCTGTTCAGACTTTTGTTCCCGCCTCCGGCAGCCGGTGAAGGGGCCACGCTGATTAAATGCAAGTACCTGAATCTGTTTTGATACTTGTCTTCCTGTACTGCAGAGTGGGAGAAAACGGGTCATTACTTTAAGCCATTGAGGCTCTCCTACAGGCACATGACATTGTTCTTTAACATGCTGACAGAAGGAGGAATGAGAGAAATAACCTTATCAGTCTGCTTCTGCTCCTCAACTACCCAATAAGAGGCTGTGGAAGTGAGATGTCAACGCTATATTGGTTAATTGCAGTCAAAATTTGAGGTCACCCGGCTGGCTGTGCTGTCTGGTATGGTTGTGTAAATCTCAGGACTGGGTGGACACAGTAACAAATGCTTTTTCAGGTAAAACAGCTCCCATTTATGCATTTCCGCTGTTTATTTCCCTATTTGCCCGGAGCTTTTAATTTGTAAAATATACATTATTAAAGGTTGTCCTTGTTGACTTCCCTTCTGCGTTGTCTGCATGGATGAGTTGCATTTGCCTTTTGCATTCACAAGGACATACATGCAAGGTTTAAATCTGAACATGGCTCGGCTCCAAAGCAACTGAGAACTGTAATGAATCTACTTTGTTGTGATTCAAAACTATGCAGAGTTGCATCAGAACCTCACAAATCCAGCTGCCTAGAGCAGCGTTTCTCAACAGTTTGCTTCTTTTTTTGTAATCAGATCATTTGTTTGTTTCAGTCTCCCTTTTATTTAATCATTAGTATCACTTTATAGTTTGTAACGTATTATTATGATTATTTCCTGTTTATAATCCTGATCTATATTTGTAACTTGATTTACAACAGTCTACAAATTAATTTAAGTACATTTTATTTAATGTTATCCTTGATGTTTGTAATAAGAGGGGAAACTAAAACCCACACTGTCCAGCTGCAGAATTTTAAAATGACACCCTCATACAAAAAAACTTTGATTTTCCCACTTATCCCCTAAACTGCTCAATTTTAAATACATTGGGTTAAAAATCAAGCTTCCAATCCTTTTAAGAGTTATTGTATACAGACACATCCAGGGGCTGTCTGCCAACTTTTGGCCCGGGGGCAAGTATAACACAGAGGCCCATAGTGCAGCGACTCAAGCTCCCTCCCGCTCTCCCTCTTTCCCTGCCTTCTCTCTACCTCCGCCAGCCACTTTCATGTATGCATCACATATATGCAGTACTGCTTGTACTGTGCAGTACCGCGTGTGTAATTTTTACAGGAGCGATGCAGCCTTTTTATGGGGCATCAGCAGGGCTGTCTTTAATATTAATTGGGCCCTGGGCAAGATTCTGCTGATGGGCCCCCACAACCCTCCCACTGAGTTCAGGTCCACTTTAAAGTCAAAACATCTCATGGAACAATAAAGAAATCCCCAACACTCTCTATTTGGTCAACCCTAAAAGTCTAATCAAACATTTTAGGTTAAAAACAGAGGTTTTTGTTGCATATGTTTGCAAACACAAGTGAAGCCACCTTGCTGCATCATGGCACCTCTGCAAAGGGTGGTCCCTGATTTTAAACTATCTGAGCTCCCAACTTTGAATATATACCTGTCTTTATAGAAATTAATACATTGAGACAAGCCTTACCTTGAAGGTGGTCCTATCCTTCTTAAACATGTAATAAATACACAGAGAAGCACCTGTGGATAGTAACTTTTGGCCTAGCAGATGCCCAAACAACAGATACGACGACACCACTGATAACTAGATTTAGCAGTCATGGCTGTGCCTTTTGACTCCTTGAGCCCAGGAACAGTTACACCAGGGGTTTTGTCTAATGGCAGGATTAGCCATTACCTTAGCTCTCACTCAAACCTCCTGACTGGCAAACAACCTGCACATGGTGAAAAAAACTCTTCCAGACTCTCTCAGCAGCCCAGGAAATGTTATGCCTTTAAATGCTATTACATGGACAATCCAGCCAGCAGACTGTTTCTTTTCTGGGATCAAACTGTACAAAACATCTGATAAAAGGAATGTACAGTTCTTTATTAATATCTACTATAAATAGAACCATTTCTTGCAATGATGACATCTAAGAGTGCCTTATCCTGGCCTGTCCCACCCATACTACCTTCGTCCACCATTGGTTGAAGAAACAAAATGGCAATGCTTGCCACCTTCTTTCATCACTGCATACTGTAACAGAGATCAGTATGTTCTGTATGCTAGTGATATTCAGAAACAGCATCCTCTAAGTGTAGAACTACTTTATTTCAGCTGAATCACTCTTATGCCAAGATTGGCCAACCAGGCGGCATATGTAGAAGTTACTGACTGCCATTAGACATATGACCATTTCCTGATCTGACTGAAAAAAATGCGTTGGTTCAGGATTATCTCATATTTTTAGACAAAATGTATAGTAGTTTAATTTGGTGAAAATAATATATATAATAGTTGGATCCTGAATAAAAGTAATGCTGGCATATAAATTACCAAAATTTAGGAAGCACTGCTCAGTATGACCTCCCAACCAGGCCCGGATTTCCCACAAGGCCACCGAGGCCCGGCCTCGGGGCGGCAGACAACTGTGAGAAATGTAATCACAGGCCTCTATGCCATTGATGCCATCATTTATTATGTGCATTGGAAGTTTCCACCGATGTCTCCATGTATAAAGAGGCTTCCAGTGAATCTGCCTACCAATGGGTCATAAGAGACCTCTGCAAAAACATAAGTAACCTGTTGATGTCCCTTATTTAAAGTAATGTTAGTAGCTCTTCTGACAAGAGTGGCTAACCCGATTGTATTGGTTTAGGAGCTCCTCATAGACCTAACATGGGTCTGGTTAGTTCAGTTTTTTGGAGGTAAAAACTGAACCGGCACGGATGTCAAATGCAGGGCCGTATCGGGCAGCTCCCGGGAAGGACAAGTGCTGCGTATGATTAGTACGCAGCCCCTGTCCTTCTCTATGGGACTACGCTCACCCGCCCTGCACGTCCGTGCGGGTGTCCGTACTCGTACGTTGACAGGATGGATCCTGTCTGCGTCCGAGCCGGGACACCCGCACCCGTACAGACGTGCAGGAGGGTGAGAGTAGGGCGGCGTACGGCCATGTAGTCCCATAGAGAAAGACAGGGGCTGCGTACTAATCACACACAACGCCTGTTCTTCCCGGAGAGCTGCCCGATATGGCCGTGCACGCAGCACGGAGCTGTATGTGGCGGCCGATTCTCGTGTGAATGAGGCCTAAAAGTTTAAATCAAATTGTATATCCTGGAACAGCACCCAACAGGAAATAATACTGTATAGAAAAGTAACAAGAAGTAGTACAGTATGGAAAGTCGTTCTGTGCTTTACTTACAACTGACATACAGAAAGTTGTACTTTGACAAGTCATCTGGCCCACACCAACTTCATAACATGATGCAGCACACGCAATGTGCACATAACATGACTCATGACTGCACAATCATATCCTCACTGTTGTCCTTCTCAGCTATTAATTCTGTACACTTTCAATTTGATCATACCAGTTAGAAAACCTTGCATGAATGCTACTACTTCTTCCACAAAAAGCAATATTTACATTACGCTTATATATGTATCAGAAAAATCCGAACAAGACTATCTATTTTTTTTATATCTAAAGCAAAAACCTTGTTTTATTCAGAGAGATACTATAAGGCCTGCTATAGAGACAGGAAGTGAGGGGAAATCCTCCATTGTTGCCATTAGAAAATTTCTCCTCGCCCCTTCTTTCAGAGACAACACTTCTCCACTCCATCCAAAACTAAGTGCTGGTTCACACCTGGGCGGTTTTCAGCGCTGATCGAAGCGCTGAAAAACGCTCAGCAAGTGAAATCCCCTAATTTCCTATGGGCATGGTTCCCACCTGGGCGTATTTCAGTGCGTAGAAATGCGCTGAAAAACGCCCTACGCCCAAACAAGTACAGGAGCTTCTTTTGGGGCGTATTTCCGCGCGTATCTATTGGTATTCCCGAGTGTGGCCCCGTGTTAACAAAGCGGTAACCCCGAGCCACACTCGGGAATATAACGTAGGTCTTACCTTGTTCGCGATCCCCGCTGTGTCCTCCGGCCGCTGCCGTCTTCCGGGTTCCGTCCCTTGCGAGCGTCCGCGTCGCAGGGGGGCGGAACCGGCGGGAAGTTTGAAAGTTTAAAAAACAACAAAAAAACCCGAAAAAGAGAAAATAAAAGGAAAATAAATAAATCATACCGCCAGGGAGGTATAAAAACGAGCGTCGACGCGTGTTTCACTGAACTAAAAAACGTCCTAAAAAGCGTGCTAAAAACGAGCTGAAAAAACGTGCATTTAAACGCGCCTATAGCAACGCCCAGGTGTGAACCCAGCCTAAAACTCTGAAGTACATCCACATAGTCTGAAGGAGTATCTAAATTCAAGAACAACAATGTAACATATTGCAGCTTACCAGTCTTTATATGTGTTGGCTGGATCCGTTTTCTTTTTTCAGGCTTTTTTTTTCCAACTGGTGATCCTGCTAGTAATATACTAACTGTCCTAGGGTCAGGGGTGTACCCCCCCCCATCTAAATTTGCCCCTTCCTGTTAAAGACATTTTGCGTAACCTGTCAGTCGCTGCATACATCGAGCATATTGTATCCAGCTTCTGACAGGTTGGGTTAGTAGCATAGCAGGGAAGCAGGGGGTCTCAGGTGGGCTGCGAAGGATCTCTTGTGGGCTCTGCAGGGTCCCAGCCTAAGACCCCGCAGAGCCCACCTGGGACCCTGCAAAGCCCACCGCAGACCCCACACAGCCCACCTCAGATTCTCAGGTGGGCTGTGCAGCGTCCCTTTCCCTGCAAGCATGTGCTGCTCATCTTACCTGAAGCCCCCCACCATGCCTCCAGGATCGCCCGCCGTCACATGGTGGGGTGTGGGCAGCCACGAGCTGCCTGCAGCTCCTTCAAGCAGGACCTCTGTTGTCCAGGCCACCTCTCACTCAGCTCCGCCTCCTCCTCCACCCAGCAGCTCTCTTTGCCTAATTAGGAAGCCAAGGCTGCCTGATTCTGTGCAGCCCGGCTAGCCGCATTAATTTGGGGGCGGCGTTTTTTTGCTGCCCCCCTGGAAAGTGCCACCCAAGGCAAACGCCTAGTTTGCCTTGCGGTGGATAACAACATTTACTCACTGTACTGTAACTGTTGAAAAGCCAAGTTGTCACCCTGGGAGAGGAAGGGTGTCAGGACTACAGATTATCCCCTCCTCATCTTTATAATATAAAGGGGGTGGTATCTAGTTCATAGAGGTAATAGGGTAATGAGATAACACTGCAGATTACACAGAACAGCACTAGATTTCTTGCAGGAATATACAATTATAAAATATCATTATACATTTTTTTCTTTTAGGTTACATGGCACTGTAGTATCAAGACCTGAACTCAGTTTATCAATATGTTCAGGCTTTTACAGGCACTGAATGGCTTGTGTACTACAGGAACTCTGCTCATAGATGAAGGAGTTACGAGCAGAACCGAGGAAATAATTGTCAACAACCCATAATATAAAAATAGGTGACGTGATATTAGATCAATATTATTATTGGCCTTCAGTTCTGGTTATAGCTGGTTTTATATGGATTTATCAGTACACATAATTAGTATTTTATTGCCTAGTTAATGGAATATACTCTTCCTGATGATTTCAAATTGTTTATACATGTGATAGAGTCTGAGAAAAACAACCAAGAATGTAGATGAGTTTGCCAGAACTATATCTGGATGGAGACTGAAGAACAAGTTTTTCTGGTAATCCTATTTGCAGACTACATGACCGCTTATCTGCAATTGATGGTTCAAAAACACTGAAGTTAGTCAGCTGATAACAATAACAATGGCATTGTGATTAAATCTGCGCTCAGTCATTGGTTTCAGCTTTATGTTTTACTTGAACAACTTGTGAGCCATACAAACAGAAAAGGGACACTTGGCACATGTGCTTGACTCCTGGGAAGTTCTGGAAAAGGTGCCAAATGCCTCCATACACGCTGCTACTCTGCGTTGTAGACTGCGTTGTACTGTGTACTGTATAAACAGACAGGGCCTGTAGAAAATCTTAAAGAGCATCTGTGCCCAGACAATGGACATTAAAGTATCTACATATTCTTAACAATTAGTACATGAGCTTTAAAACAAGCTCTCACTCACCTCTCTAGCTACTTGTACTGTGAGGTGATTCATTCTCAAACATCCTCAAAGATGACCACAAAGACTATAAAGTCGGCTGTTAGTCAGTTTCTAACACCTAAGTCTCCGTTCACACTTCTGTGCCTGCGTATTCATGTATTTGTTTGCGTATTTTTGTAGCGTGTTTATGTGCATTTTGTGTTGTGCTGTGTAGTTGTACTTTCTGAGCAATCTTGAGTCATGTCCGCTCTGACATGTTTTTTGGCAGCAGGCACAGCTACTGACGCATTCTTTATAGAACTGTCCCAATCAGTGCTGTGTAGTTGTACTTTCTGAGCAATCTTGAGTCATGTCCGCTCTGACATGTTTTTTGGCAGCAGGCACAGCTACTGACGCATTCTTTATAGAACTGTCCCAATCAGTGCTGTGTAGTTGTACTTTCTGAGCAATCTTGAGTCATGTCGGCTATGACATGTTTGTTGGCAGGAGGCACAGCTACTGACGCATTTTTGATAGAACTGTCCCAATCAGCAATTACCTCACAAGCCATGTGCTTCCAGGCCCTTTGGTATTTGCAGTGATCCTTGTCAATGTGGCCGCTGTGATCGTATAGCGATGTCTTTGCCCTCACCAGCCTTATTATTTGTTCTATATCAAGCCCAGTGTGGCCCGTTCGCTCCAACTTCCTATGCAGCCTGGCTGGAGTATATCTTGCTAAGAGGTAGAGAATGGTTGTTATTGCAAAACAGGCCAAAACCGCACAAAAACACGTACATGCATTTTTTAGGCACTCCCATTGAAGTTTATAGGTTGAAAATGCAGAATCAAAACAAGCACCTGCATTTTTTTGGAGTGCACTGCATAGGTGTAAATGGGCCCCATACAAAATAATGGGATTCCTATTGTGCATTGTCACACAACAAAACATTGTGAAAAGGGACATCAACTGCATATGCCTGCTTCATATACACTTGGTGTACATTGCTGGTATATGTTTTAAAAATTACCTCTGCAAAGGTGGAAATGGGGTTTACACGGACTTCATTTGCATAGTCTGCACACAGGTTCACTTTAATGTACAGGTCCCATACATCTTTAGTGTGCACCTAAATGGACTCTCCATCTAAAAATATAATTAGGCTGTGACACAAGACATCTTGAGGATTTAAAAACTGGGGCGGAATTAACATCTGTATGAAGTTCCTGAGCATATGAGCTCATATTTATGAAATAAGGCTGAACAGACCCAGTTAGACACCTACTACTGGAAAGTCCACATTCATATCTAAGATTATTGTAGGTTGTTGTATACAGTATATATACAGCATGGCAGTGTTCACAGGACTTTGGCAGGCACAAACTGAACAAAACTATGCACTCACCTGCACTGTATGTATTTTTTAACAACTGTTCATCATAGAGTTGTACGGGGGCTATAGTGTATGCAGAGTACTGGCCATACTCACTAGTGCTGATGTTTTACATGAACACTATTTGGGGCCAGGTTCAGATCCACCATGGCAAACAGGAAGTTGTTCATATGGTATAGTTCACCTTACTGGCTGTGCACATTCCTGTCTGTGTATATGGGCACTGTGTGTGAGCCTATTCATGGACCAATCCTGTGAATATGTATATGCTCACACTGCCAGGGACCCATGGTACCAGATTCCAGGTACTCTAAAAGAGTACCTAACAGGTATCCTATGAGTATGCCTAACCTCTGTCTGGTTTGCTCAGGATGCCAAATGTCTCTGTAATCACCTAACTGCGCAGTCTGAGCACCACAAGAGCAGACAAACTTTTAGGGCCCATTCACATTTGAGCATTGTGCTGAGTGCATGTTATCGTGCATGCATAGTGTGTTCTACCGTGCAATTGGTACATTGCGCACAGTACTGCTATATCATGCATTGAATTGCATTGTGGTGTGGGGACAAAAAAGTAGTGTATGCACTACTTTTTTTTTCACTGCAATGCTAGTATTGCAGCATTGCGTGTTGTGCTGCACTGCAGTGCATAGCAACTGGGAGGTGTGTTGATATAATGAAATGAATGCCAATGTAATGTACTTAGTGCACAGTACCAGAGGTAAGTGTGCAAAGTTCATGGTAACGCTCTGGTGTAAATAGGCCCTAAATGATTATTGCTTGCAGTTTCCCACTTTCTGACAAGATGAGTGTGTGGGGGGATCGTAAATCACACTTGTAATAAAATAAATATGTGGACTGTCATTGATGACTGCTTGGTAGTTTCCTGGCTTTGTCCACTTTCAGTACTTTGGAGCCACAGACCCAGAACATGGATACAGTAAACGATAGAGAAAAGTCAAATTGCTTTTGCTTTGTAACCAAGTTAAAGCATCCGCATGACAACCAGGCAACTAGTGTACCACCCCCAGTCATCAGGAGGCAATCAGGAGGAGCACAGTGGCGTAGTGGTTAGTGCTTCTGCCTTGCAACACTAGGGGTCCCTGGTTTGAATCCAGGTCAGGACACTATCTGTAAGGAGTTTGCGTGGGTCCCCTCTGGGTTCTCTGGTTTCCTCCCACACTCTAAAGACATGCTAGCAGGTAAACTGGCCCTGTATGCGTGTGAGATAGGGACCTTAGATTGTAAGGCACACAGGGACTGGTGTGAATGTGTAAATTGTTGAGGCTATATACAGTAATAAATAAATGCTGCTTAATGGCTACATTCACATACGGGGCTAAAGCAACAAACAAGTCATTGCCATACCAAAGTTTTACCTGCATTTATTTTGGCTACCTGGACAGTTGGAGACAGAGGACCAGGGACGTAAGTAGAAATCACAGGGCCCCATAGCAAAATCTCCTCCATCGCTGGGCCCCGCCTCCTCCATCGGTGCTGACGACGAGCCAGCCACCTCCTACGAAGCTGCTGGTTGTCACCAACTCAGCAGCGGCTGTGAGGAGGAACACGCCGCTGCACACATCACTGACAAGAGCGTTCCTCCTCACAGCCCCCAGTGACAGCCAGCAGCCTGAGATGCCATAGCGACCTAGGCGGCCCGCACGGCATTAGGGGGATGTCCTGGCCGGGCCCCCCTGTGCCTCGGGGCCCCATAGCGGCCGCCTGGGTCGCTATGGCAATTGTTCCGCCACTGCAGAGGACCCATTATTTTGATTTACAAATGAAGGTTCATGTTAAAGATTAAGTTTAATGTAATTTGCAGGCAGATCATGGATGATAGGAGAGAGTGTCAAGGTGCTGCACAGTTTCCTGAGGACATCACAGCACCCTGCCTCAGTACTCTTCTTAAGAGCCCTCAGCTCTGATACAAGCAATGGGCTGGCTCTTGGGAGGAGTTATGCAAATATCAATATGCCTTGATGGGTGGGCGTTAGTCTGAAGCAGTGGGTGTTCCTAGTCAGACTGCATCCCACACACATGGCTCACATGTAATGTTGAGCCTCCATGATTGAAAGAACTGAAATCCAATGAATAAAAGGGGACAATAAGTCTGGGGAGGAAGAGCTAGATGATGTTGGACTTCCTCCAATGAGGAAATGAAGCAGGCTGTGTCTGACTACTGTACATTCTATATGTAGTAAGCAATTTAAGTACAGAGATGAGCCTGTATTTCTATGCATGAAAACCCCTTGATATCTCTTAATTTACATTACCATTAACATATCCAGTGATGAACGTTTGTGAGATGGCTTTTTATGGCCGGGTCCAGTATCATTTAAAATGTCATTCTACCAGATAACAAAACATGACCATCCTCGCCGTCAAACACCACATAAGGAGCAAAAACATAACCTGTAAACAAAATCGAAGAGATCACATTTTGACGCCACTTCAGCTCATGGCAGTGATTCTCTTTCCATGTCTGGCTATTACTTTGGATTGCAACATGCAGATGTCCACTTTTAGCTTCCTAGAAAATGATGCAACCCTCCCAAAAGGCTCTAAGTTTATGGCTAGTGTTTGGGATGTACCTGCTTGCTCTAGGACAGCATTGCACTTGTGATGTCCACTACCCTCCCATGGACATTAGTACATGAAGCATGTGACTCTTCTCATGTCTGCCATATGATCTTGCCATAAACCTACGTGCACAAGCCATCTGCTATCATCTGTCAGTGCACAGGTCAAGATTCATTCAGCACTGTTTGTACAAATGTTGTAGACTGAATAGAGCGGGTCACGTCTCTGCTTGGAAAGTGGAAAACTTCCAAGCGGAATCTTGGCGCTCACAAGGAAAGCCAAAAGGAACTCCTAAAACTCCATCTGCTCCACGCTGGAATTCAATACATGTACAAGCGTATTGAATGGCATTGTGCTCTTTGCTAATATCTTGTTGCCATGGGATACTTGTGTTATGTGTTGTGTTATGAAATATACCAGTACCAATAAATGCTATTTGTACTACCAAATAATCAAATCAATAATCAAGTGCCTGCTTTGGTAATAGGAACCTCTCACATTAAATCCCAACTCCAGCTTTTTGTTGTTTTGGATAGAGTGGGGGAACAGTTAAAAATATTTCCCATCACTTCTTGTCCTTCATCTTGTATAAGGCCAAAAAAAGATGGAGGAAACCGATATTCTAACTAGGAGAGACGCAAATAAAATAGATACTTAGAGCAGCGTTACTCAACCTTTTCTCCGCCATAGCACCCATTAAAAGTATGCAGAATCTCGAGGGACACCAGTCTTAAAAGTAAAAATCCATACCAGACCCTTTTCTGGGATAGGAGTCTGGTATGGATTTTATACACAAAAAAGTGGGGTTCCCCCCTTCACATCAGAGTCCCCACTTAGCAGTGTCCCCCTTCACAACAAAAACTCAATTTTTACATCACAATCCCCTTTACATTAGGAGCCCCCATCACATTACGAGCTCTCTTCACATCAAGGGCTCCCTATTTGACATCATAGTCTCCTCTTCTCACTCTAGGAGCCCCTCTTCACATCAGAAGCCCCCTTTTTTACATTAGAGGTAGAGTGCTGTATGAAAATTTCGGGGCACCTCTGCAGATACTAGAAGGCACCCCAGGGTGCCATGGCATTCAGGTTGAGAAAGGCTGGCGTAGAGCCTTTGTAAAGATGCTATTAGTGTCTATAGCTGGCCATGGCTTTCTAATGCAGTGCAATGCCTGCTCGCTGGGAGGTGTATTGGGGTGCCATTCAGAATAAATGACAATGAAATGCACCAGCATACCTAGTGTGCAATGCATTGCGCTGTGCAATATCATGCCATTGATATTGTGCCTTTAGCGCAACGTTATAGTGTTAACCAGCTTCTAATCAGCATACTTGTTCTAGGTCAGCAACTCAAAGTATGAAAACCAATGGATGAGTCAACTAGGATTTCACAGGAAGAGGTTGACAATGACAGCCTACATTTTGCCCAGGTACATGAAGAAGTTTTATCTTCAATTTGTTTTATTGGGTTTTAAAGCATAAAGCATACAATTAACAGTCAGGAATAGTAGTGGTAAAAGACAACAGTTCGCCCTTACAGTGGGCGGCATACTACAGTAGGCATAAGCAAAAAGTGGGGGAGGGGATAATGCAGATTGTCGCTGCAGCTCATCAGAACAAGCGATTGTTCGTGGAGGAGGGATTCAGGGTAGTGGTGGGGAGGGGGAGGTGGGGTATGGGTTTACCCCAAGGGATTGTAGAAGTCAAGGAGGAGGGAATATGTTAGGCGATAAGTAAAATTTGGTGAGGGAGCAATGAAGAAGAAGGAAAGAGAAGAGGAGAGAAGAAAAGAGAAGAGGAGTGGTGACTACCACCCGGGCTCTAATAGTAGTAAGTGTAATCCTGGGACGTGGGGTGCAGCTCACACCACAGGTCAATCATACGGTGAGTGGTTAAGAGGGAGCACATCAATTTCGATTGGGCAGCATCCTGCTCAGGGGGTGTGGTGCCAGAGGGGGGAGTCGTCCTGTCAACTGATGGATTCAGGACTACGTTGGAGTCCCCAGCATGTTTCTGGATAGTGATGGGGCTGAGGTCAGCATGAACTTCATAGGTAAAGCCCTGGAACGAGAGGGCGCGTGCATTCCTGGCTGCCTGAAAGATAGCATCTTTCGTACAGTAGTAGGTGAACTTAACGATCACATCCCGTGGTAAACCGTCAGAGCGCCTAGGGCCTAGGGAGCGGTGGATCCTGTCGAACTCCATATGATCTATAGGGATTGCCGGCTGAAGTTCTTGGAAGAGTGCAGTAATGGTAGAGGGTAAGTCTTCCACCCGTTCCGGCACCCCTCGAATGCGCAGGTTCCCCCTACGCGCCCGGTTTTCGAGGTCCTTGAGTTTCGAGACCGTCATCGCGAGGTCCGCCTGTAATGAGGTGAGGGCGGCAGAGTGAGCGTTCACCACATGAGTAGTGTCATCCACTTTAGTCTCCAAAAGATCGGTGCGAGAGCCCAAGTTCTTTGGAGAGGTTGGCAGAGATCGTATCGATGGCCATTTTGAGCTCTGTTTGCAGCATGGCTTTGAACCGATCCAGAAGCTGGGCATCTCGGAGATGGAACTCTGCGGCTGCTGGGGCTGGAGAGTGGGCGGCTGAGCTGCTCGGAGATGAGATGAGCAAGTCTGGATGGCGATGGATGTTCTGGGTACAGAGGAGAGGAGGCCATCATACACGCAGTTGGTGGTGTAGCCGTTGCTCCGGCCTTCACACTCCGTGCAGCGGAGGATCGTGTAGATTTGCGGGTGCGTTGTTGGTAGGCACTTTTCCTGCCCATGGGGGGGAGAGAAGGGATCCGGGATCGTAGTGGAGAAGGGTTGAGGTCGGGTCGATAAAGTTAGCTTGAGAAAAGTGGAGATAGGTGCCCAGGGGGAGTGGAGCGGAATCAGCACACGTCTGCCATATTCAGCTGCTCAAGCCACGCCCCCATGAAGAAGTTTTCAAACGCATGGATAGAGTTGAACCACCTGCACTGGTGCAACTTCTGTAGGAGTATGGCTGTATTGATGCATGAGGCTGGATAAGTCCTTCGGCCATTCTCTAATACAGGACCCCTAATTACCCTTGATGTAAGGGGGCAATTGCATGCATTAACATAGAGAAATCTAAGTAAAGCTGGCCGTACACTGCTGAATTTTGTAGATGGAGCCAGAGCGAAAATTGTCGAATTGTTTGAACAGTGCAGTCAATTCGCTGTGGGTGCCGGTTGTTAGAATGCAATAGCCTGGAAAAGGAGATTCCCCTATCCATGTCAATTAGCGTGGATGGGGCAATTGAACATTTTATTCTCTTTTGGCCTGTGTGGCTGAAACTCCTGATGTATGGCCAACTTAAGGGTCGTAGAGTGTAATAAGAAATGGCGCGGTATGTACAGACATTATTAGCAGATAGTATTAGCATACAATATGTCCATAACGCTTCTATTCCACAGGAGAGTAGGTAGGCTGCTTGCCACATATCCACATAGCACTGCTACCATGGCCTTGTTTATGGGTATTTATATATTTGACCTCTGCTAGGATTAGCAGATACTATATCTGGATGGAGTATGTATCCTATTTATAACTGATGTTCGTACTTGACAATGGAGTAAATAATAGCGCAGAGGTTTACCTCATAACTCATTTAGTGAGATATTAGATTTTATTATCTAACATTCTCTAGCACCATTTAAAATTACTTCAGAAAAATGCTGGTTGCCTGGCTGTCATGCTGATCCAGCACCTTCAATACTTTCTAAAGCACAGATTTGGAACAATATATAGATCAGGAGTTTGACTTAACTTACTGCATGGATGTTCCAGGCTAGTGACTACATAATTATGGATGCCAGAGATGGGCAGGCTACTAATGTTCTTAGAAGGAGGTCAGCAATGGCAGCCCCATATTTCTCTAAATTACAATCTTCATGTTTCCTTTAACTGGCAGTTAATGAAGATCACAGGACTCGCCATGGTTTGGTACATCCCATGACAGCTACCAGTCAGCAGTTGATTGCTGGGACATAAACAAATGAGGTTTGGCTGCAGTGGTATGCTCCATTTATTATTCTGTAACTGTCAGGCCGTGCAGCGGGCAAACAGCGGGAAGAGGAACCCACTGGCAGAAAGCGGAAAGGAAGATCCAAAGAGCGAGGTACAAGAGGGCAAATCCAAAGGGGTAGTCAAGTCCAGTCCGGGTTGAGGCAGGCAGCTAGGATTCAAGAGCGGTAGGCAGGCCAAGGGGTCGGTAACCAGGAAGTTCAGATGAGGGGTCAGGGAACACCAGCAGGATCCAACAAAGGGGCTCGGTGATCACACTATAGTGGTGTAATAACTCAGCAACAAGCCGGGGCTTTTACCAAGTTCTATAGCCAGTGGAATCAAGGCCACCCCCTGGTCGCCGAGGCAATTAGGAGGCTTCTCTGTCCGGGAGCCAATGGCAGGAAGAGAGGGATGGAAGGTGTGTGCTGGGAACCTCCCCCAGCAAGGCCCACACCTGACGGCCCTAATGGGCGCAGGTACGCTGTGCGCGTGCCCCCATGCACACGCGCGCAGTCTGTCCACCACGCGCGTGCGGCCACCGCGCACCTACACCCCCTGCGCCAGGAGTTCTGCCAGGCCGAAGGAGCCCCTGTGCCCTACACCATACCCGGCGGCCCCCGAGGAGAGGTGACACCCCTGGTTCCCTGACAGTAACACATAATTAATTGAAACAAAAATACATGGAAGCGCACAACTGTAATGTGGTCAAGTCTCTCACTTGCTGACTTTGAGGGAGATGGTGTGCATAAACTCTTCAAAAAACCGGGAGAGGTGTGACATATTTATCAAAAACAATACATAGAAGAGTGCAACTACCTGAGATAATAATTAGTAATTAATAAATAATAAATGCTGGGCAGCATGCTGTAACTGGCTGAATGGTTAGGATAGAAGTAGTAGGTATGTGACTTACGGTTGCGATGTCATGGACGGGCACCCAGAGTCCTTGCATCACGTAAGATTAACCGCACCTGCTGTAACTGGCTGACTACTTCTATCCTAACCATTCAGCCAGTTACAGCAGGCTGCCCAGCATTTATTATTTATTATTTACTAATTATTATCTCAGGTAGTTGCGCTCTTCTATGTATTGTTTTACATAATTAATTGATGTGCCTAAAATATGGACAAAAAGTTGTTCCTTGCTGTCGGAACGTTTTGACCAGTTTCCCAGTGATGAAAAGCACTGCCTATAGCAGGACAGACAGAAGAAATGTATTTTTAAGAAAAGAAAACTTTACCTAAATAACATAATTTATATAAATTGGTTCATGTAAAAAAAAAAAGATAAAACATTTTAGCTGATAAGCAGAAAAGAAGACATTAAAAACTAAAATGACTTAGCGGGAAGCAACATTTTGCAACACAAAGCTGACTTCCTACCCGGCAAACCCGCAGAATGATTTGATTGTCTCTCCTGCCTGCCTACACATAGCAATAGACGGCACAACAAAGTGCAATGAATGTCATCTCATTACCTGTACAAGCACGGAAACATATATACAATTGTAAATATCAGCCATAGCTCTATTCATATTGCATATGTATGTACAGTATTTGTTGTGGTGTACTGATCTTATCACTGATTCAGCAGAATGTTCTATGTTCAAAGAGAGTCTTGAGCCAAGGGGTAGGCAGAAGTGGCAGCTGCCTTGGGCGATGTAGCTGGTGAAGGTCTGCAAAAAGCTAGGGAGCTGCAACCTATGCAGTTGAAGTGGTTCACAAATCATGGGGGGGGGGGGCACCTTGGTCTTTTGGCCTTGGGTGCTAAAGGAC
>NW_017306880.1:485325-490265 GCF_000935625.1 Nanorana parkeri
CTTGGTCTTTTGGCCTTGGGTGCTAAAGGACCTTGTCTCAGCACTGTTCTTGTGAACTTACTTGTAACGAAGAGGCTGTGAGTAGAATGCAAACATTCCTAGGGGTATTAGGATATCCTTGGACAGTTATTGTATCTTAGTAGCATGGCAATGCTACAGGATTTAGCAGGATAAAAATTCAGGGAAGCCTCATATACATCCTGTCCAGAAGAACATTTCGTACAACACTCGAGTTAATCCTAATGACAGTATTTATATATGTTAATTAGCAAATGACACATATTATTAAGATGATTTGTACTCTATTGCACAGTTGATGTTCATAAGAACTACAGCTTTGCTTTAGCTAGGAATTGCTTTTAGTTCTGATATTAACCTTGGAGGACAGTGATTATTAGAATAGCAAGGCTGAATAAGGAAGGTTAGCAATACCTGGTTCTTATAGATCAGCATTTTTCAACCTTTATTCAGTCTTGGCACCCTTTAAAAGTATGCAAATTGTGAAAAACCTAATTAACAAATAAAGTGTGGTCTCTCCAAAATCCATACCACCACCGTATGCATGACATGAGTCTGGTATGGCTTTCAAGGGAAACCACACACAAAAACACAACAAATGGGGTTCCCCCTCCACATTTGAATCCCTTTTTAAATAAGGAGCCCCTTTGTATCACAAGCCCCCCTTCACATCAAGAGCCCTCTTCAGATCAGAAGCCCTCCCTTCACATAAGAAGTCCCCTTCACGTCAGAAGACCCCCTTCACATCAGAAGACCCCCTTCACATCAGAACCCCCCTTCATATCAAAGCCCCCTCCTTTCACATAAGAGCTCCACTTCACATCACAAGTTCCTTTTTCACATCAAAAGCCCTCTTCAGATCAGAAGCACCCCTTCACATCAGAAGCCACCCTTCACATCAGAGCCCCCTCCTTTCACACTAGGGACCACCCTTCACATCAAAGCCCCCTCCTTTTATATAAGAGCCCCTCTTCACATCACAAGTTCTGTTTTCACATCAAGAGCCTTCTTCACATCAGAGTTCCTCCTCTCACACTGGGAACCCCCCATTCACCTTAGAGCCCCTCCTTTCACATAAGAGGCCCTCCTCCACATCACAAGTTCCCTCTTTATATCATAAGCCCCCCTTTCACATCAGAGCCCACTCCTTTCACATCAGAGTTCCTCCTCTCACATTAGGAACCCACCCATTCACATCAGAGCTCCCTATTCACATCAGAAGCCTCCACCATGGAAAGGCATGACGCTATGTAAACATTTCGAGGAACCCCTGAGGAAGGCACCCCAAGGTGCCAATGCACCCTGGATGAGAAAGGCTGATATAGACAGCAAGGAAGACTTATAAGACAACCTCCTCATGTATCACTTCCCCCTCCCTTTAAATTGTAATCCCTCACGGGCAGGGCCCTCCTTACCATCTTGTCTTGAATTGTGATTGTAATGTCTTCCTTATATTGTAAAGCGCTGCGCAAACTGTTGCCGCTATATAAATCCTGTATAATAATATGCATGTTAAGAAAAGACACAAGTCCATCAGGTTCAACCAATTAGCAGAAAATAGTGTCCACTAAATAAAAAAGGACCATCCAAAAACAGTACCTTATACCCACAGCTGATCCCCCCCACTATGCTCCATTGAATATCATTATCCGGCGACTTCTCGCGATATCGCATGGCACAAATGCGCGATAAATCGCTATGTGTGAATGGGGCCTTAATGTTGGCATCCAGTTATATTCTGTGCATTTGGGAATGCATCTAGTTTGTTTTTAAACAATGAACTGAGCTGTCTACAACTAGTTCATGACCCCCTCTAACGCGATTCACCAATGAGGCTTAATCGTAGAGCTCCTACGCGTTAAAGGGTTCGGCTTGTGCTGGGGAGCTTGTTTGTGGTCTATACATATTTTTGGATCACAATAAAGATTGGAGTTATACATTTTAAGACCTGTGGTGGGCGGCCGTTTATGGGCTGGTTCGGGTGATGGTGAATACCACATTCAATTTTTTTTGATTATCATACAAAAACAGTTGAAAAATGCTCCAAAAACACTTGATGCACATTTTGAGATGTCATCAGTTTGCTGTAGGCAGGAGGAAGCTTTTCCTTAGTCTCCTCTCCCTAAGTGCAGCAGGGGGCTGCTGATCTGTGCCAGACCAGGATTTATACTATGCTTGAGTCATTTCTGTGCCCACATCTCTGTCCAAGAGTAGATGCTGACCCTGGATGATTTCTGAACAAGGATGGTGCTGTCTTTCCGAGGAAAAAAGCAGACGAAGGCATTGGGGGACTGTTACTGTGCAGGCTGCCATTATTGAATTTTATAGATGCCTCACTATCTTTTGCTGCAAAGCTTTGTATCACTGACTTGGAACAATCTTCCACCAAATTAGATCACAGATCAGCAGGTTCAAGGTCAGGGAGTTGAAGGGTTGAAGCCGGCAGGTCAGTAGGACAGCCAGGCAACTAGCAATGTTAGAGGAAGAGGTCAGCACTGAGTGGCCAGATTATGACCACCCCATCAGTACTTCGTTGGGCCACGATACGACTCCACAAGATGACTTCGTTGGGCCGCCTCGTGACTCCACGAGATGTTGAAAGGTGATGCGAGGAATCTGACACTGCACTGTTGCCCTTCTGTTGTCTTGTACCAGTCTTGCCACTCTGCGTTCTGCCCTAACATTGACTAGTCGCTGACGGCCACAATTCACAGGTTCAGACCCTGATTTTCGGCTGACAGTCCAGTCTTTAAACACTTTAACAGCTGCTCTTGAACATTTAACAAATTCTGCTGTTTTGCTGATACTTGCTCCATGGCTCCGAGCGCCAACAATCATCCCACGTTCAAAGGCTTTTAAATCGCGTCGTTTACCCATATCTTCAGAAACAATCACTTCTACTGTCGTGGTAAACAACCCGCTTCCCTATTTATAATGGTCTGGCCCTCTAGCAACTTCAGCACGAAATTATAGCTAATTTGCCTACAAACATCAGGTGGTCATCATAATCTGGCCACTCAGTGTATATTCCCTTAGTGCAGGTTACCTTTCACAGAGAGCGTGGATTTAAAATGCGAGGTTTACAATGGAGCCATCTGAACTGGTACGTCTGCAAAACCTGCATCATCTTCCAGGCATACGAGGCGGATTTATGTTAAATCCACTGAAAAGTAAAACATTTCTGGACTTCTCTTGTGGATGCTGGTTGCCTGGCTGATATTCGGACCCGTTGGTAGCAATACTGTGAACCACAGATGAGGAATCATTATGCATAACAGGAAAGCCACATGTCATCAGCAGACAGTGACTCAAAGGACTGAAGTAGACAGCCAGGCAAGTAGCATTTACACAATTAAAAAACATTAACCATAGCAGCCACCAGGTTTCCCTCAGGAAAAAGTTCCCTTATAAAGGAATCCTGTACTGAGAAATACAGATGCTCCAAATGCAGGCCATTCTCTGAAAATAGAAGATCCCAGTTACCTCAGGACTTTAGTTTAAAAGGCATTTCCCCATGGCAACCAGACCTAGGGGAATGGATGTGTGTGTGATAGCTTTATCACACTAAAGATTCATGTGCATGTGATTTCAACTTTGACACTAGTCAGACCAGTAACAGATTGTAGGTGAGGGATAAGGGGTTGACATTACTCAAGCAGGCCTGTCAGATAATTCCAGGCCTCACATCCCATACCTTTAGCTACATTAGCATCCATATGATTATGATATGCGGAACCTCCCCCATTCTGAATGAGGTCCTAGAGGGAAATGTATCAAAAACTAGGGCAAAGAGCATCTGGAGCAGTTGCCCATAGTAACTAATCAGCTTTGCTTTTCATTTTCAAACCTTAATTGTACTAAAGAGAAGCTGATTGGTTGCCATGAACAACTGCTCCAGATTCAGTCTGCTCTAGTTTTGATTAATTCCTCTATTGGGATTTTTTTCCCCCTCACTGCTATATGGGACTCCATTAGGGAATTTCCACAAACGGCCTGTCCTTGTCACTGGTCTTAGCAGACATGAAGTGAGGGATAATCTGCAAAATGGACACAGACGGCATCCTAGGCTTCTGATACTTTACTACAAAAGGGTTTGCGTTTCGGTTTATATGGTTACAATAGTTTGTGTAAATGGGGCCCCAAGCTCCCTCACTTAAAAGAAACCTTATAGTAGAGTCCGGTATCTGACCCCCGCCACCTTCCTTCCCCAATGAAAGCAATTTAGAAGAAGTCACCAATCACAAGATACAGATTTTCTGGTTTATTAGAAAAGTAAAAAAAGGCACATTTTGTGGATTTGTACTTGAACATCAAGTGAATTATATCAATGTAAACCATATTTAAGCAGCATGTCGGAATACAGAGATATGTGAATGAATACTAGTGCTTTCCACACTTTTCTGAAGTATGGCTACTACATAAAAAATACACATCTCTTCTAGCTGCCATTGAGTCAGTAGTGAGGAGAAAGAAAAAAGGGGAAAGAAGTGGTCCGATAGCAAAGATGTACTTTTTGGAAAAAAAATTTCCCCACCGTTCAAAAATCATCCTCTATAAGAGGAAACAGTTACCATCTTTTAGTGCAGACCAGCTGCCAAAGCATACAAAACAAAAAGCAATACGCCCCAGTGCACTTCATATAAAAACTTCAATACTTGTGTGTACATTCCACTGCAAATTTATATTCACAACCAAAAGTGTACTGAAGCCCATCAAGGACTTTCCCTGTGGATTACAGATTTTACCATACCAGTGTTAAAAGCATAGCAAAATAGCAAAGGTTGTTCACTAAACTTAGCAGTGGGTAAGGTTAACCCGTATGCTACCAGATTGGCCACAGAGGGGTTAACCATAAAAGTCATAAAAACATTTTGTCACCTTAAAAAGAATACCAATTCTAAAAGCCTCCCCCCCCCCCCCCT
>NW_017306880.1:491602-508129 GCF_000935625.1 Nanorana parkeri
TAACCTTCATGTGATTGCAGTACCCCACATAACAGGCATATTCAAGTCTTTTCATTTCATCAACGCTCAGCATTCTTCAACGATAAGTTCTTCAGAACTATACAGTTTCTTCTTCAGGACTTTGAACCCCGGGCTAAGTTTCAGAGACTGTCCAGACCCCGGGACTGGTTTAGTGCTAAAGAGTCCCTGAATTCTCGGCCACAAGCGAGAGTCCAATTTGAAGAGAACGGTCAGTTGGAACGTAGGGACTACATAGGTGTCGACTTCTAGCTGTGCCACGGTGTGGCAGGTCTTGCCGTTTTCCACGCACAGGTCAATAAGTGCACCCCTCAGTCCACAAGGCTCGCTATAGGCCAGGTGCATCAGTTCTTGGCCCAAGTTGAAGAGAAGGTCATCGGGAGCGAGCAGTTTGGAGCATCTCAATGAGTCAATGTTGGCTTTGTTCAAGCTGCGTTTTATCATCTTCAGAAGACTCGGACAAAGCTGCTCCCCTTCAGGGTCACTGAGGAGGTCTGAATCTGGTATAGAGATGTTATCAGATTCATCGAAATCTGCTGGAGAAAAACAAGGCGACGTCATTAATACGAGATGAAGTACTCATGACCATGCAAAGCTGATCAGCACAATAAACGTCGAAACAGAATTGGCAACAAAGAGATAAAAGTTTTGTTCTAGCACTGGTTACATCAGCGCTCTAAAGGCTACAATAAGGAGAAGAGGAATCATTAACAAAGGAATAAACTTACCGCATGCAGAGAAGGAGTTATTACTGGCGAGGGATTCACAGTCCGAGTTTGGTAGGCTGGAACACCGTTCAGACAAGTCCGTACACTTCTCATCCCACACGGCTTTGGGCTCCTCTTCAATAATCGGAGGGGGCAGAGAGAAAGCCACAGTGTAGAACATACCACCCCGGGCAGGCATGTCTGTCGATGTCAAGGGCTTGTGCAAAACTAGAAATCACTGCAGGGAACAAGAAAAAAGACCGTCAGCCACTGAAACTGGTCAACACATCATCATCATCAAGTGCCAATCAAAGATATGCATCTCTGCAAGCTGTTTATATGAAGTTCTAGGCTGAAAATCCAGAAGTTACTACAGACAAAGACCGAGACCCCTTTGCTTATGCATGGTTATACAAAGCTAGGTCTGCAGAAGTCTAGTTAGAAATCCTGTGCAACGTAAAAAAAAAAAAAAGACAGCAAATGCAATCTAATCCATAACATAGGATTGCTTGAGCATCCCCACCAACCCACCCATAAATATTAGGTCACTCCATACAAAGAACTGCATAAACAAGCTACAACTAAAAGATAACGTTCGTTAGAAGAAAACCTGATACTTACAGTGCTGTAAGGTTTAGACTGCAGAGGAGGGACAATGGTTAAAACTTGATAGTCGGGCAGCGAGTTTGTATTAAGTGCTTAAACCGTGCGCCTGCAGCTGTGTACCCACCCCACTGCTGAGCGCACGCGTGCGAGTTACCATCCCTGGCACTGGCATCGTTCTGTAGCCTCCATCCGCTTATATAGTCCTCGACGCCAGGTCCCGCCCACCGTACGGGGGGGGGGGGCTCGACCTGAAAACGAGTCACGTGAACGCCCACTAATCCTACGGGCCAATGAGAAATCACCGCACGTCCACAACGTTCTTTCCTGCCCGGTTACAGCGGCCGTAAAGCCCCTCCCCCCTCTAGCCCGGAGACAGTGTGCATTAAAGGGAGAGTGTTTATTGTAGGAGGAGGGGGAGGATTTCAAACAAAGGCATTTCAGTACATCATTTCTGCACTCATTTCACTGCAGTCATTGCTTTGTACTGCTGCTGCTGTTTTTTTCTTGCAACCCCCCCCCCCCCCCTCCCCCATATGTTTTCCTTCTCTAGCCAGTAAAGTCTTGCTCATTAAATGAAATTACCTGCACTGTGCTCGCTGCCATCGCTAAAATCTCTATATTTTATTGTCGAGCTAGGCATCTATGTAATAACACGGCGCTTGGCCTATGATAGGACTGCCAGGTCATGTTTATGTGCAGATTGGAGGTTGTTGTTGTTGTTCTTGCACTTTGGATTGTTTGACTTGGCTGCCAATGATCAGTCTTCAAGGTGCATGGAGTGTTGATTCAGAACATCTTCTCTTTTCAGCAAAACAAATCCCATTTAAAGTGCCCGCTGTACTCCATTAACATCCTGACAACGTAGCAACATTGATCGTCTCTGAAGCTCTGGATACAAAACCCCATGCAGTGATCCCCCCCCCCCCTATTAAAGAAGAACCCCAGGCAAAACTATTATTAACTCTTTCAGTTGCGCTACCCCTCTCTGCAAGGGTTAAATGTCTAGGGGTGCAGGGATAACAAGTAAGGTCTCATTCATACTGCGTTAACTCGGGTCGTAAATGTCCGGGTGTCCATGCTCGGATCCATCCTGTCTGTGTCCAGGTACGATTACCTAGACCCGCATGGATGTGTAGCTCTGGTGTGCATACGGCCACGTCCTCCTATAGGGAAGAACAGACTGCTACATGCAGCACCTGTCCCTCCCGGGAACGGCCCGATACGGGCATGCACGCCGCACGGACGTGTATAGCCTGAGTTATTGCGGTGTGAATGAGGCCTTATACTTTCTCATTCCCCCCCCCAATCCATGCAACCGCTTCCACAAAGCCTCCTTTATGAAGCGCTCCCGACCGCGATAAAACGCTCACCTGCTCCGTGTACAATTGCGGGTTCATAGCGATGTATTGTACATGATGACACTGAGGGACCGCCAAGAGCGTCAGGGGGGAGTATTGTGACGTGTCATCTGCACTTCTTACAGCGATTGGACCTTGATTAAAAGTCGTGGTGCTCGTAGTGATTACACGAAAAGCGTCGTGTTTTGCAAAATCGAAGACAACGGAGATCACCGCGAGTGACGCCACTGTGTCACCCTGAAGAAGGGACCCTGCGTGGCCCCGAAACGTTGGCTAAATGACGCTTGTGATGTGTCATCAATAAATCGGCAAAAGAATCCAATGCTTTTTGACTGAGTGCTCGTGATCTCCGTCTTCTATGAGGGAGAAGAGGAGATCGCTGAAACCTACCGAAACTGGGGTAAGTAATATCTCCTCCATTTTTTTTTTCTTTGATTAATTTTCTGCAAAGGGTGGACTATACCTTTAATAGAGGTATGACCTTCCTCCAAAGCTGGACATACAGTAGATTTCCTAACAAACTTTCGTACAAAAGATCTTTCTGTATCACCCATATAACGTCATCAGACACTTGGCGATTGTTGATCCAAATTTTGTTTAAAGGAGAACTATAGGGCCAGGGCTTTTCCCCATAGTTCTCCTAAGGGTCACGGGAGAACACAAACTAGCGTTCTCCCGTGACCCAAAGCTCAGTATACCGCGAGCTGCTACTCGCGGTATACTGAGACGCTGCAGCCGGAACATTTCCCGACATTGCTGTCGGGATCCACCCAGCTGCGGGATTGACAGCTGGCTCTGCCTATCCAGAGGCAGAACCACATGTGCCCGTCCCCTCCCCCGTCCTTTTCCACCAGTCAGCACTGGAGGATCAGACAGGGGAGGGGGGGAATCCCTGCACGGAGCCCTGACTGACAGTTACGGCTCTCTGCAGGGATAGATCGAGTAGTGAGCGAGCGACGGTATGTGTTCGCTCACTTCCCGATCTACTGAGCCGACTTGTGACAGTTTCATTGTCACAGGTCGGCTCAGATTATGAGTGAAAATCACTTGCCTCATAATTCTCCTTTAATTCTAATGTTTCATTTTGGAATGAATGGAGTTTTCCGAACGAAAAACCACATTCACTCTTAGAATTTTGTCCGTTTGAGAAAACGTTTCCATCCGGCTCCTTTGAGTTTTTTCATCAGTACGGTTGAAATCGATCGCCAATTTGACCCCATCAACAGAAAGTCAAATGAAAGATCTTTGGTATGAAAGTTCTTCAGAAAATGTAAGCAGTGTATGGCCAGCTTTAATCTCATCACTGACCGTCATGTGGAAGCAGCCGATAGTCCTACCATCCATCCACCTAATGAGATCCAAAGTCTTGTGTCCACACTATAGGAATACATGTGGAATGGCAGACAACCCAATATACAATGAAATCAGCCCCTTCAAGTTTCAGCAATGGCCGGTCGTCATTTGCATGTTAAAGGACGGCGGGTGAGACAGAAGGATGTTAGGCATCCATTAAGTTACTCAGTATGTACAAGGAACCACGAGATAAATACATCGCTGTTTAGAAAACAAACAGATTAAAAGATTTGATTCTTGTTGTATTCATAGAATCATGATAATGAGCTGCATGATATTATGCTTACAGATTTCTATTGGCTAACGTCGAGTAGAACTGAAGCCATTAAGACATTTGTTTAGTTGTGGAGAGTAAGGAAAGGTTATAAGCCCTGCCAGCTTTTTGCCATCTGTGTAGCATTGGGGAGATTTCTCTTCACTTCCTATCTGATAGTCACGACAGGAAGTGAGAGAAAATCCCTGGAGGTCAGCAGGGTCACCAGAACTTGTGTTATTATTATTCAGGATTTATATCGTTTGTGCAGAGCTTTACTATATAACAAAGACATTACAGTTACATGACAAGACAAGCTGGTATGGAGGGCCCTGCCCGTAAGAGTTTACAATAAACAAGATATTGCCTTCTGTTCCTGTTCTGATGACAACCCCCACTCTGGGATTTTCTTTCAGTGATAGTGGTCACCAGCACAAATAGGGTGAATCTTCCTAATGGGGACACAGACCACAAAACAAACCTGACAGAAGTTCTAATCCCTCTCTACTCTATTCAAAGCAAAAAAAGAAGTTTTGGCTTCAGTTGCATTTTATATTAATAAAAATTCAAGCTCTTGGGATTATTATTATTAGACATGTGCGTTCCGTTTCGGACGAACTTGCAAAATAACGGAATTCCATTAGATTCGTCTATTCATCCGAATTCAAATGAATGAATTATTATTGTATGCCTGAATATATGAAAAATATACTTGGGCATATAATAATTTGTTTGCAGAACAGAAACAAATAATGAGGTTGTTTCGGAGTCAGAGGCAACGAACCTCCGAATTCGAAACCACACATTTAAACAGCAGAACGCACGGCGGCCATATCAGCCACCCACGCGTCCTCGGCATGAGCGCCACCATCTTGGAGGCGGAGCATGTGACATCACATGACGCCACGCATGCGTGCTGTTGGATGAATGCATCCGAAGGTATAGGCGCCGCCATCTTGGTGTATGAGGGAATGCCCATACATGCAGATGACGTCACCCGACACCAGCCACGCGCGGCGTCATGTGACGTCACATGCGCATAACGCGCCAGTGGCTGGTATGGGCGCCGTAAGTTCTGCTGTTTAAATGTGCGGTTTCAGAGTGAGAGGTTCGTTGTCTCCGACTCCGAAACAGCATCATTATTTATCAAATGAAATGATCAACTGAATCCAATTATCAAATGAAACGAAAATAAAAATGTTTTTCTTTTTGATTAGTTTCGCCTGAAACAACTTTATAAGCTGTACACATGTCTAATTAGTATTACGGATTTGTATAGCGCCGACAGTTTGCACAGCACTGTACAATATAAGGAAGACATTACAGGTACAATACAATTAAACACAGGATGGTTGGGAGGGTCCTGCCAGTGAGAGCTTACAATCTAAATCTCGATCTCTTCCTCTGGCTTTATACCATATGTATATGAGGAAGAAATATATAAATTAGGGATCTATCTCACCCTGAAAGCTCCTAGAGAAAAAGGAACACTAAACCCTTGCAGTGCTGGAGTAGTCCCCACTGCAAGGTTTACATTCTCTAAAACTTCCTGCATTAATCGATGGCTGACACCGTACAATACTCTATTAAACATATATTTTAAAATATAATATTCAGTTTGTGCCAGAGATGGAAAATGTAAAAATTAGAAGCTAGCATGTGAAATAAGAACATGTTATATATGTGGTCACAGCTTCTGCCGAAGTATCAGCACCAAAGTTATTTCTAGCAGACCTTTGGTGAGCCACATAGTTGTGCTGAGTACATGTGGAGGGAGGATGTGGGTGTGCTGTGCATATAATGGCATGCAATCAGTGTCCCCTGTCCCGGGGGATGTCACCCTGCAGGCATACATGACACCACACTGGCCTGGGAATGGAGAGGACACACGGCTCTGCACGTATCCCAGCTGATGATAGGAAACCGACGGCACTCTTTGCTGCCCCTAGCGGCCACTAAGAGAACTGCAGCGCTCTCAATGTAACCACAAAGAGCAATTGCATCAGGACCGCAGGATGAGCTCACTGCACACAGCACAGTCTGTTGCCAATCTACAGCATGCATTACATCAGATTGTGATCAATAACAAACTGGGGGCGTTATAAAGAACACTAATCTTAGGAATGCTAATGTATTCTACTAATGTGATGAACAAGTTTAAATGTTTTCATTAGCATTGCATATTTATGTGAAATCCATTCCTTATTAATTCACAGAAGAGAGAAATAGTATAAAAGTCATCATTTGCTGGCTTTGGGGTCCCGATTGTTGCATGGCAGTGTGTAACTTTCCAGCCGCCTTGGAACTACAAGCCCCAACAGAACAGGATCAGCAAGCTGGGACCTGTTTCTCTACAGCTGCAGCCATCTGGTAGAAACAGATAAATAATGAATATTAACCACTTCAAGACCAGGTGTTTAGACCCCCTTCCTGGCCAGGCCATTTTTCAGTATTCAGCGCTGCAGTACTTTGACTGAAGTTTATTCCGTCATACAACGCTGTACTGAAATTAATTTTATACCATTTTTTGGGGACAGATCAGACCTTAGATGAAGACTGCCTTGCCAGACAGTGTTTACAAGGCTGAAGAGTGTTAACAGTCTTTGGCTCCAGCTTACTCTGTAGTCGGTAACATACACCTTAACATTTTCTTGTTCAGCCCCACAATACACAAAGTTGTGTGACATTATTTATTTCTTTTTTACTGCAATGCAATGCACGGTATTGCAGTACCATCCATTGCACCGCAACACCCACCCACTGGGAGATGCATTGAGCTGCCATTCAAATGAATGACAATGCACCAGCGCATCTAGTGATAGTGTGCATTTATGCGCAGTTCCTGTGCATTTAGAGCAACGCTTATCGTTCAGCTGACAATTTTCCACCTGCCTCCCTTAAAAACCCAAGTTGAGCCCAGTGGGGCCAGCAGGGACATCCACAATCAAATTTTGGCCAATTCAGCAGGAAATGGCCAAAAATCCATCCATGTATGGCCAGCTCTACATAGGCCCCAGGTCTAGGCATAAGGAATAATGGCTCCTGTTGCGGACAAGTCTATTATTCTCAATGGCCAGGCCCAAAGCATGCATGGGCAAATATATAGGCTACAGAGTACTATAAACACAATACAATCCTGGGTAGGCTGAGTGATGAGTCTGTATCTGAAATCTGTTTTTCTACCACTAACTACAATGAGGAGGGGTGGAGATGTTCCAAAGAAAGTGTAAAATACATACTAAAGCTGGGAGCTGAATCGGCCGAAATTTGCTCTTGGTGACCCTGTCCTCGCAACAGAAGTTGATCATTAGATGGACTTTTGCCGAAGGAACACATTGGAAATTCCCAGGCTGAATGGTGCTTGTAGCCATTTAGATGCAAGCACTGTTCGGGTCTCTTTATTTTTTTGTTCAGCCTGCAGGTTGAAAAAAAAAAAAATATATAACAGTGTATACGCTACTTAAATAGTTCAAAACCAGCTAATAGCGCAACATAAGGCAATCCACAGACGATGACTGAAGATGCCCCATTCTCACCAAGAACGGCAAATGATGAGACTTCTGCTGACACCCCCTGGATAACTGATCCGAAGGGAAAATTCAACCATTTGAAATCCCAGATGATTCCTATTGTTCCCCCAAGATAAGGCCTTTGTGTCTTCTGAGTAGATAAACATGCATGCTTAGATAAAACAAACATTTATGTCTATGCTACCATCATTCTATAGGACAACTATGTAGCGGCTGGCTGGCTCTTCTGACAGCCATCTCATATTTATGAGCTTTAGGATATTTTAGAGCTCCAGTCTCAGAGATCCTGAGCACTCCTCCTGAGATTTTTTTCTGTAACCCTGTGACCTTGAAATGCAATAGTGGCAATGGCAAGAGAATCATTTTCACATGATAATCAGCATTTACGTTGTAACAAGCTGTCAATCAGGCAGACGATTGCTGAACAATAGGTGATGTCATTCAGTCTCCACGGTACACTGATTGCATATGTATGAGCTGCGTGAGCGGTGCCACCTTCAAGTCTGCAGGGTGGGTTAATAGGTTTTATAGTTAGCAAGCAGATCTCCAGAATCTCCAGGATATACTTACAAAGAACATGCACATTTGTTACCGAGAGAAAAATTGTAAGGGTTAATACCACAGCCTTACATAAACAGGTAGGTATCATAGTCCCTGTTTAAGTGTGAGTATATTCTGGAGATTGCTAGTTACACTGTATGCATGCAGGTCTGGGATTACTTTGTTTAAATGTAATGTAAAATGAAATGTAAATAGTCCATCATGGGAGGGTCTAAGCTGTTAAATTGGTGTGGTCCCTGGTTTTTGGTTATTTGAGTGGTTAATTGTATGACTAATTATGAATCCACGGGGACGTTCAAAACTGTTGTGCAGCAATAAGAATGACTACAGTGCAATAAAAAAAACAAAACAGCACAAGATGTGTACGGTAACCTCTTAGTGTGTGTGTATACACTGAGTGGCCAGATTATTATGACCACCCCATCAGTACTTCGTTGGGCCACGAGATGACTCCACGAGATGACTTAGTTGGGCCGCCTCGTGACTCCACGAGATGTTGAAAGGTGATGCGAGGAATCTGACACTGCACTGTTGTCAAAATGGGTTTCTAATATGTTCTAAAATGTGTTGCCACATCAAAAACGAAACCAATTACTCTAGAACTATACAAATCACATAAAATGATGGTGAAATGTGTTCCTGTTCAATCATTCTGAATTGTTGCATCTTCTTTGAATGTTCTTAAAATCTTTCAATCTATGCCCAGACCAGACTTCAAACGCCTCCTGGCATTTAAATAGAAAACCAGAAATGTGCCTTAAGCTGGCCATACACCTATAGTTTTTTTTACTATCAGCCTATGGTCAGATGGAAAAAGTACAACAGATTCCTCCATCTATACTGTGTGGATAGAGGAATCTCCCGCTGGGCTAGGCTTCGGTATTTTGCTAGTTGGCCCCGCTGGCTGTCAAAATACCTGAACAATTCGATTGGATGCAGGCATTGTTCAGGTATTTTGAGAGCCAGTGCAGCTTAGTGAAATCTGCTAGTGTAAAACTGATTTTTTTATATTGATATTGATGTAAGCAACAGTTTACTGATGGCAATACAGTGAGTGGAAAATTATACAATAACTAAAGGGTTAATGTACCTTACATTTATATGAGTTGACACGTGTTTCATGTTTGAAGTGACTTGAGTGACAAACTGAAGGTCAGCACGTCCATATTGCAGCATGTAGGATATTTTTTTCTGAAGCTATGCATGGCAAGGTATTGGTGTGACAGCCTTGTGAAAGCAATACATCTTCTCATGTCCAGTTACTTTGTGCTGGAAATGCAGCAAAATGGAGAGCAACACATCTGAGGTCAACAAGCTTAGAGGCTGGAAAGCCAGCTAGTCCACTAGTAGCTTTGCTGTGTGACCACATCAAATAGTCTTAACACTGTGGAAACATCTGCTTTGTAGTCAGCAAGACCAGACTGTAAGCATGTGCCCTCAGGTCATTTATAATTCAGGCCCGATCGACACACACTGTAACTGTTGCACTATGTTAAAGCTGCTGAACATTCATGGCTGCATCCTGTTCCAAAACACTGTTACTACAAAGATGGAGCTGTACTACCATTATTAATTTACATCCTGGGCAAAGCATTACCCAACCCTCCATTGGTTGGTATCCATTTTTATGCTTGTGTGATCATACCCTTAAAGGAGAACTATGAGGTGAGTGTTTTTCACTCACCTCATAGTTCTAGCCGACCTGTGACAATGAGACTGTCACAAGTCGGCTTAGTAGATCGGGAGATGAGCAAACACATACCGGCGTTCGCTCACCTCTCGATCCTGTCACGGCTCTCTGCCCCCCCCCCCCCCCCCCCAGGGGGGGGGAGGGGGCGGGTACAGCTGGCTCTGCCTCTAGATAGGCAGAGCCAGCTGTCAGTCACGCAGCTGGGCGGATCCAGACATAATTGTCGGGATCCGCTTCAGCTGCAGCGTCTTAGTATACCTGCGTACAGTGAGTAGTATCTCAAAAAGCATTTCCGTCTGCTAAATGATCCAAGTGGCAACAATATGTGGTGTGATAAATACAGGAATACAATAGTGCGAACTGTTTGCTATGGGTGACTATACTTTGTTCATTAAACTGCTTTGGTAACTAAATCTGCTCATTTTCTAAGGGTGTCCCTAACATTGGACTCTTGGTGAGTATCTTTTTGGGTCTGGCCTGTCTCTAAGTTTTGGCTGAAGCGGTAATATCACCTGACTGCTGTCACTATCCAAGAAGTGTCTTCAGGCAGAGCCACTTATTGCCTAATTAAGCAGATCTCACGTGACACCCAACCATGGCTAGAGAGATTAAACGTTTCCCCGAGAAAACCAAAAATCCCTGGTGCATGCAGCTCTGCATCTAGATCATAAAACATCTTCGACTCATTAGTTAAAAAAATATTTGTTTGGGACTTACATTTTACTTATTTATTACCACTTCCTGATATTCCAAGGGCCTGGTGACATAGCCAGCGCCTTCCAGGGAGGTCTGTAAACTTCTCACTACATTTCACCAAATCTAGGTAGATCTTAGGGGAAATATTTTTCCTCACGGATGAAGTGTAATGTACAGTACATGCTCAAGATTAGGTGCAGATGTCATCAGTGGGCCGTCAGAGAAAAAGGAAGAAGAAGCTGGCTGCTGATGACTTTATTTTAAAAATGGCGGCACAGATTTGTGACTATAAATAACTTTATTGGTTTTGCTATGGACATTACTTTATTACTGTCAGTTTTATTAAAGTAGAATATGTCCATGATAAATATGTAGAATCTTTTGGGCTAAAGCTAGTCTAGAAATTACAATGATGTTTAATCCATTAACTGCCAAGAAAGGCAGAAAAAGTTTTGGAAGTCGAGAGGGTACAATTTATGGCATATTGTTAAAGGCTGTATGTTCCGCTTAAACACATTGTATAGAGCTCACTAATTACCCTGCTGAGCTTAGAATGCATTTCGTCTCCCACTGAAAGGCATTTTCACTTTTCTTTGGACAAAGAAATGTCATTTGACCTATACAGATCCACATAGTCAACCTCCTTGTTTATCTGGGGGCCGTTTGTGCAGCTGCTGCAACTGGTATTACAAATAAAAAGGTAGCACTACAAATAAAGAGTTACCATTAATAACTTTTCAGAAGTAAAATAAAGACTGTTGCTCTGATTCAGCTCCACAAACGTTATTAATAAGGTATATGCCACGTTGTCCATTTTACTTGAAAATAGCTCGGTGGGAATAATTTTTCATCGGCCGAAAACATATGCTAAACTTTTTTATGTGGTAATACAGTGTGTGCCCTAGAGTGGTTAGAAGTAAGAACCCCTGTCAACTTTTTATTACTATCTGTAACCTTGCTGGGGAGATTTACTCCCTCTATTTGTCCATGTGACCAGGGGCGTAACTAGAAATCACAGGGCCCCATAGCAAAATTTTGTATGAGCCCACCTGAGACCCTGCAGAGCCCACCTGAGACCCTGCACATACCAGACACCCTGCAGAGCCTACCTGAAACCCCACACAGCCCACCTGAGAGTGACCCCGCAGAGCCCACCTGAGACCCCGCAGTGCCCACCAGAGAACCCACAGAGCCCACCTGAGACCCTGCACATACCAGAGACTGTGCACAGCCCACCTTAGAGTGACCTTGCAGAGCCCCCATAGACCACGCAGAGCCTACCCGAGACCCCGTTCAGTCCACCATAGAGCCTGCACAGCCCACCTTAGACCACTGCACCGCCTACCTGACAGTGACCCTGCAGAGCCCACCATAGACTCTCTATGATGGGCTCTGCAGGGTCTCAGGTGGGCTGGTCGGGGTCCCTTTCCCTGCACACTGCGCTCCTCTTACCTGTTAGCCCTGGGCCACTCGCTGCTTATCATGTTTAACTATTTGAATATGTCATAGCCAATGGATGCTGCTAGCTCAATTTAAAACCATGAAACCTATCATGACCTTGTTATGGTGAGTGGGATGTGGGTCATGAAGACTTGCTTTACACCTTTAACCCCTTGCAAAGAAGGTTGGATTGGGCTTTGTGGCAGCCTTAGGGTTGCAGACATTAGGCCCATCCCAATGGTGACGACTGATATTTATTTTCCAATTTTCCAATGGAAAAGTTAAGACTTTACAAAGTAAGCCAAAGCTCTCCCAAAACCCTTCAACACCATAAATATTATCCACCAGGGTGAGTCCAGATGGTCCTACTGTATTGCCAGGCCCCATAGTAAATATAGTATGTGTAACACAAAGTACATAAATAGGGTTTCAAAAGGCACTTCTTACACACTTATATCAATATATTTAAAAACTTCTTTACATTTATTGATTATTCATACATGTTAAAATACATCATATAAAACACATGACCATGTCCCACATTCTCCCTCCAGGCTTCAGCTACCTATCTCAGCTGCGTATAATTGTACCACTTCCCCATAATACATAACATCACTTCATATATCAATTTATAACAGCAATTATGTAATTAATTATCTCCAGTGATATGAAGTCTTTCCAATGCGTTCTGCTGAATGCTTCTTCAGTGGATTCAAGGTAAGCGAATCTGATGTGGGACATCTATGATCAACGAAAATTCCCCGGCACTAAGGAAAAAACAACAACGTTCCCCCCTTGCACCACCGGCCTGGCAGGGCCACCGGGAGAGGGGAATATATACCAAGGGACAGCACAGGGGCAATCCACTAAAATATATCCATCTTTCCAAAACTTTAAACTACATACATCCAATTCCAGGGAATAAATAGATAGAGTTGCCTTCACATGGCAATCCTTTACTTTTCCACAACTACCACTCTTCGTCAGTTACCAAACTCCACCTGGGTAGATCGATAGAGGAACAGATATTACTACCTTTATCTCAATGGGCGCTAGATAGACAGATCACTTTCCTTCCTGTATGGTGCCTGCATTGACGGCCATTCCTCCGCTCTCCAACTCGCCTCAAGAGTTCTCTCAAGATTCTCTCCCAGAACCCTGAAGAATGGTTTCAAGTTAACATTAGAAAAGCAGCCATGTTGTTCTGCCTACTGTTAGGAAGGAAACTTCAACAAACTGCACCTGGTTCACTAAAAGGGTGTCCTTTGAGCCATCAACCCCTGGCCCAGTGGGTTCATATTTGTGCATAAATAACCTCCTCCTAAGTCTCTCCCGTGTGACTGAAGAGGCACCAGATTTATATTCTCCACAAAATATGGACAGTTGGCATGTGTATTATGGAGAGAAGAGATGATGGGATATTTAATGGCAATATCTGAGTCTCAGGGCCATGTCTCTGTACTCCCTACTGAAATAGTCTATCAAAAGGTCTGCCAGCCTGTGATACTGCAGTAATCCCCACTCAGTTGTGGCTTGAGGGCCTTCCTCAGGTATCTGTTCCTGAATGTTATCTTGGTGGTGGAGACCTTGGCAGATTTAAAAAAAACAACCAACACGCAAGGTGCTCTAGACCGGTTACGGGGTCCAATTACCTGTCACTTCTTTCCAAGGTCCTTCTTTACTCAGTTACCTATTTTCATGACTTTTATGTCAACACACAAATTATCTCTTTGAATGTCCTCCACTTAAAGGACATTAAATTTTCTGCATCTGATGCAGAATTTCTCCTATTATGTTCCTCCTGGAACAATTTACCATTCTCTCTCATTTCCACATTTGTGCCAAGACTGTCATTTCTATAATCAGTTTCTATGTTTAGGATATTCCTTGCTGGGAATGTTTCATCTCCCTGTAGATGTTTTTCTTTTTTTATTGATTGGGAGCTTCTTTCTATACTTGTCTTTGAGTTTTGCAGCCCCTATAGTCCATCTGTACCGAACTAATAAGTGGGCCACACAGAGTGACTTGTGCCTTCTCATTCTATCACTATAGAAACAAGTTACCTAATTGTTATGACAGTTGCTGTAGACTGAACTGAACATGAACCCTTCAAGGCATTATTATTGAAATAAAAAGAACATGCCATGGTTAGGGTTCATCATGCCAGAAGACATAGCCATTAACTGCAGTAAAACTGTTGGCTGAATACTTTTAATATTGTTGTTCCCCTGTCCATAGAGAAGTAAATATGTTATTTTATTTGATCCCAAAAGATAGTTAAAAACAAGTCTATGCTTAGACAGAGTAGAAAACATTTACATCCAGACAAACCTGTAAACAAAAGCTTCATAGATACATGTACAAAACCGGGGACTCACAAAGATGTTTGGTGGCATGTGAACAGGCAACCAACAGACAACCTGAACTACATTTATGGAATGTGCAAGTCAATAAGGATCTATATTAAAACTATCACAGGATATAAACTCCAGACATAGTATTACAATGTTCACAACAGGAATACAAGGTCAAATTTGCAAATCTGAGACATGGCTGTAAATGACACAAAGTTCTTGCCTTGTGTGCATTGCAAGTAAAGTTCTTTTAGTGATAGTGTAGTGGTGATGCTCAGAATTGACTTTGTCTTTTATGTTCATTTCTGTCTGAAGTAGAAGTTGTGTTTGGGATGGTCTGATATATTTCCTAAAATAATTAGAACCTCTGTCAGTTTTTTTTTACGTCTGTATTCTGTTGGAAATGTTTCTTCTTCCCCTCGTATCCTGTAATCAAATCATCTCTGAATTGGTGCTGGCACTGTCCTTCCTTCTGGAGGGTGGCTACTTTTGTTCCCCATGGTCCCTATGTGTGTTGTAAAGTAGCCACCGCTCCAAGCTCAGGCCCTTTGGTGGACTACAATCTCGCAGTTAGTTTATTTGTATTGAGATTGTAGTCCACCACGGGAGTAAGCTAGGAGTGGCGACTACTTTACAACACACACAGGGACCATGGGTAACAAAAGTAGCCACCCTGCAGAAGGTAGGACAGTGTCAGCATGAATTCAGAGATGCTTTGAGGATCTACAGCCGAGTGATACACAAATAAGATACATCTTTGTTAATAGTTAAGGTGCTTGAATGAATTTTTTATTTTTAACTCCTGAGTTTAGTGTCACTTTAAGGTAACCCTGCAGTCCTACTAATCTGTCAAAAGCTGAGAACTAGTGGTGTCCTATTGAGCTCCACTGTGACATTTTGCATTTACTGGTATTCTCCATGTGGCATTAAGGCCTTTATGTGGAGGTGATTATTCTTAAATGGAACCTGTAATATCCTCAAAACAAGCAAAATAATAGTGGCACAGGAAGAGAGCAGATTCAGATTCAGCTGGGGGCTATGCAAATGAAATCAGCATTTTGGTCCATTTTTCCTATTCAAGGGGAAATGTTCAAAGCTTGCTCACAGAAAGATGTCCCAACATGTCTAACAGCTATCTATTATTGTAAAAGAAAAGAAGAAGGGGAAGTTCCCCGACAACGCGTTTAGTTAAGTGGTAGCGAGACTCTGCATCCAGCAGACTTCCTGGACAGTTCATTCATTTTTACAGCGGTTTACCCAGTGAGGATTACAAGTCCCATGTGACATTTTTCTTGCTTGGTTTGGGAGTATAAAGTGTGTTTTTTAACTTTTTTCATCAATTAAAGGATCATTGCACCAGGTCAGGTGACCAGTGTTTTCTTTTCTATGCAGTTTCCAGGATCCCTTGTCTCTTACGGGGTGGCCGTACTGGATTTTCAATAACTCTTTGGGCCACAGGAGGGTTTCTTTGGTTGTGCAATTGGCGCTGGTCGTGTTATGTTTGTGGCTTGGGAGTTTTCTATTATTGTATTCAGACCGGCTTGTTACAGGCAGGGCCGGCCTTAGGCCTTTAGGCGCCCTGTGCAAGAAAGCTTTACAGCGCCCCTCAGTGACCACACCCCTCAGTGGCCGCACCCTTTAGTGGCCACACCCCCAGTAACCACACCCATTTATTACCCATATTTCTGGTAAAATATAAAAAGCGGGGTCACGTCGGGTAAATAGACACCAAACATGTCATGCTTTAAAATTGCGCGAGAGTGAGGCAAGAGCTGCAATAGCCTCTACTCTGTGTTAGAGGCTTATGCTCTGTGGATAGTTTGGACCAATGGCAATGCACCATTGGTCCATGCTGTCCAATCAAAAAAAAAGAAACGCTGGGGACAGTGTTCTCCTTACTCCCTCCTCTCTCCCTCCTTCACACATAGCTTGGTGATCGGGTTGGGGGTGGGGCTTCATCA
>NW_017306880.1:508886-523170 GCF_000935625.1 Nanorana parkeri
TTGGGGGTGGAATGGGTCGGGGCATGCTGGGGGTGGGGCGGGGCATGCTGGGGGTGGGGCTGTGTGGTCAGGGGGAATGCCTCACCCAGCACCGAAGGTGCCGCACGTCACTGTCATGGTCTACTCATCAGGCACAGTACCATACCGAAACATATACACACTGGAGCAAAAAAAATAATGTGTTATAATTGTAACATACATATGTGAAACAAATTTCTGCATACACACTGCTTTCTCCTATAATTTTGACCCATCAGAGAAAAGATAAAAAACAATAATATCACGATCATAATGAAGATCTGAAACCAGGGTCTTTTCAAATAATCAGCATAAGATGTAGATATTCTGTCACCCAGCTGCATGGAGGTCATAGTAATAATACTTGAACATGAAACCTCAGCCCCCCTTTTGGCCATAGGAAGACTGCTCTTAATGCACATACCAATCAGTTAAGTGCTTTCTTTCATTTCCCCATACAACATCAATCCATTTGGTTGTTACAGACCACAGAATTAGGATTCATATATAGATGAACAAGGTTCAACATGAACTTTTGTTATGTGCATTGTAGACTCCAGAACTCAGTAAGTGCAAATGGAACATTGTAAGAACATGAAGTTCAGGTGATGAATATGTGCAGAAATGCATCAGTGCTGCGTAGTGATGTTAGATCTTTGACGTAAAACACAAACTACAAAACAATGACTGTATGATCACAGGGTGTCCTAGAGGAGTCAGTTTCATATGATAAAGACCAAATATGCCAAAACTGAGACGGTGTTCTACAATATTCTACTGAATGATGCCAAAGTTCTGTTCCTTTCCACACTCTCAATGTAAGAAAGCTTGTTTTACCAAAAGAAAACCTTACTGGCAGAACACCATGTTCTGCAAATGCATTAAAATAAAGCAGCCTTCTTAAAAGGAACCTGACATTACAGAAATGAGAGCTGTCATAGATGACTTATATTTGAAGGTGCAGGTTTGGAGGGGTTAAAAATCCAAATAAGCCACACTCTGTTCAATGATGGCCATCAAACAGCCACATGCAAGGGTACTAACCTACTGCTTTTGACCACACACACACAGGCTGGTCATATATCGCTAATGTGAGACCCCATAAGTGGCTTCTTGGCCTCACCACCATTCTACTTCCACTGTTACTCTCAATGATCCTTGTCTTGTGCTGCCTCCCACATATGTCAGCATCAGTCTCCCTTTTACCAACCAATGGGTCTTTCCTGGAGTATTTTTCTGTCCATCTCTGCAGTGGTGTATGTACAGCAGTCTGTAGTCTAAATAAAAGCAGATTTTGTAAAGACATTAAAAACAAATATCATATAAAAACTTAACTTGATTTTTGCTCTATACAGATTTCATCAAGAGCTCTTATTTTCCCTTTACTACATATACGTATAGTCAGGGCCGTCTTTAACGCAGGGCAAAGAGGGCACTTGCCCCGGGCCCAATCAAGGTTATGGGGCCCAGAGCATCTGCCCCTTGAGCCCGCTGCCCGCAGAAAATTGCCGATCGGATTGCATAGAATAATACGTTATGGCAGCGGCCACATACAGCAATGCCATAACGTATTGTCCTATGCGATCTGCATGATCGCATCCTAAAGTTAGCTTCTCCCCTGGCCCCCGCCTGCATATCGTGACATGTCACACAGCACAGGCTTCACTGGAGGACGTGAGGCTGTGCGCACGGGTGCCTCACTCAGGACATCCGGAAAGAGGCAGACTGGCACGAGGCGAGGACTGAGGCAGGTGAGAAAATAAAAAAGAAATATAAAAGGAGATATACAATTTGTATATCTCCCTGAAAAGCTCACTCCATGTCTGTTATTCACATATATATATATATAAAGGACAGAACAGAAATGGAGTGAGCTTTTCAGGGAGATATACAATTTGTATATCTCCCTGAAAAGCTCACTCCATTTCTGTTCTGTCCTTTATATATATGTGAATAACATGATGGGGCCTACTAAAAGCAATGACAGAATGGAATGCCCATAGACTTTGACAGGGGAAGAGAATGCCCATAGACTATAATGAAGCCAAACGGAATGCCCATAGAGTATAATGGGAAGCATAGTATCAGATATTTTGTAGGCAAATCTGAAAAAGATATCAACTTATCCTTTGCCACAAAATTGCAGAAACAGATTGTAACGTGTGGTGAGCTTAAAGCTAGCCATATACTAATTCCTTCTGAATCGGCCAAAGGTAAGCCAGAGGTGGCCCTATCAGCACCACTTGGCTTGACCAAAGTCGATTTAAAAAAACACTGAGTGGAAAATTGTTGACCGAACAGAGACTTTATCCTATCAGAGCATATCATATTGTACTGTTTAGCTTGGCTAGAGGAATCAATTGATTTTCTATCGTTTAGCCCACAAGCTTTAGACTAATCAAACACAGGCTGATTAATACAGCCTTCAATTGCTTGCCATGACAACAGTCAAAAAAAGGAGTTTTCCTAATATCAGAGGTGCTCATTATTATACACAAACTTATTTCAGATTGTTGGATAGTCTCAGCTGGTTTTTGGCTGGATCAGGTAATGTTCCAATGTCTATGAGGCACCAACAGACACTACCAGGTTCAGCTCTTCTGGTGGAATAGCGATTGTACTGTACAAGTTAGGATAACTCACTTCATTGCTATTGTTTTCTCCCTATTCATATGCATATTAGGATCAATTGTCCTACATTCATATTATACTATATGCTAATTTATTACATTTGTTTTGGTTGTTATTTCTAGTAACTAGAGACAAAGTACATTAAAAATGTAGATTAAAAATGTGATCATTGCCATTCTTATAAATATAGCCAATTTCCAGTTGATTGTGGATAGTGAATATGCTATTTGCCACTTTTAATAAGCAAATGTACAGTGATGCTTTAGAGCAGGTATATTTTAGATATACAGTTAATCACACAAGACTAAAGCTGACCATACACAAGGCAATTATCAGTCATTTCAACCAGGTTCGATCCACTGAAAATCGCACATATGATCAAAAGTAATCAATATGCATGTGTAATAGGGACCTTAGGTTGTAAGCTCCTGGAGGGCAAGGACTGATGTATATGTACAGTATGTAAAGCGCTGCGTAAAGCGCTATATTAATAGCTGTAATAAATCAATTAATCAAATTAGAAACTATGCAATCTACCACCCTTGAGTTTAATTGGCCACCAGAATTCAGTTGGTTTTGAATTCAAAACTGGGCTTATAAATGTACCTTAGTTAAAATTTAATTTTTATTAACTCCCTTATTACCATCCCTTAGTTTTCTTTTCTGTTAGTTTTTGTAGCAACTCATTAAACATCTCGGGAAGGGGGTGGGGAGCGCACTTTGGCATCCTTGACTTGGTTGCCAGAAGAACTTGTCTCAACTCTGCTCACAGTGCTATAAACACAAAGAGTTCCACAATGGATCATTCATTTACAAACTGTGAGTGAATTTTTTAGGGGATGACCCCAAACTCTCAGACAAGTAATCTGCAGAAAGAATAAAACACTTACTTATAATTCGATTGCTCTTATTCTATTTCACACTCAGTTTCTCAGGGTATGCCAATAGTTACCATCTGCCAAGTGCTCCACTCATGTCTTGCATGCTCAGCATGAGCAGTGATTGATTTGATTCATTCAAATAAGCCACCAATGTGTTCTCCTAAAATGGATCATATCCACTTTTTGGAGAAATGTAAAGTTAAACAGAGAAAAGTCCACATAATATTCATCACAGCCAGTCTGCCATAACTTGCATGTGGCCAAATTAGACAGACCTGCCTGCGAACATTCAAATCAAACAAGCATAATTAACTCAAGACTGTATATAGGAAAGATAGTATAATTCTGACCCGATTATACACCGAAAAGCTACACTGTGGAAAGTCTCCTTCCCAGTATGGACTAGTTTTTCTAGCAAAATACTCCATTTGACTTTGTACCGAAGATAAAAAAATATATATGTAAGAACTGTTGCACAAGGTACTAAAGGATTTGGACAGTAGTTTGTGTTTGATCTATAACTTTTTTATTACCCTGTATATTTTCTCATTGTTCTACTAGAATCACCAAATAGATTTTATTAAAGGGTTTTGTGGGGATAAACACATTTTCAATTGGTTGTTTACTGGCACGGCAGAGTATGGAATAAAACATTTTTGAGCTTGTATCTCAAATCGTTGAAACAACTTAGCCTTTTTCCTGGCTAGCTGGCAAAGGTTCTGGGGAAATTTAAAAAAATTACTTTAAACAGAGACGTTTGGGGAAAGTAAAATGAACTCTTCTCAATACTTTGTGTTGACAGGTGGCACAGCACGTTTCGCATGCTGGCTCTATAGATCGAGACCTGAGCGAACACAAACCGCTGATCGCTCAGCTCACGGTCTTCTCCATGCAGAGAGCAGTGACTGTCAGTTACTGCTCTCTGCTGGGATTCCCCCCTCCTCTCTCTTTTCCTCCAGTGCTCATTGGAGGGACAGAGAGGGGAAGGGACATGCACAGCCATGTTTTTGGGATCCTTCCAGGCTGCAGCGTGCCTCTGCACAGTCAGCATATAACAGGCAGTAGCCTGCTATATGCTGAGTTTGGGTCACAGGAGTACATTTTAAAATGTACTCCTGTGACCCAAAAGAGAACTAAAGGCAAAAAAAGTGTTTTTGATGTAGCACAATGTGACTTTATCCTGACTATAATAATGACTATATCATTATTTTTTAAGAGTCAGGTAGCCAATAACCCTTGAACATTACAGCTGGTGCCTAAACTTTGAGATTATCTCTAGTTGTTGTTAATGCAGCTGTCTCCTAAAAACTCCTGCTGGCTCCTGGATTGGAGACTGGCTTCTGAATACCATATCAATTTTCCCATCCCACACCACATTCTTCCTAGAATGTTTTTTATATTTTTGCATATGTAATTCAAAAGATGTAGTAATAAAATGGTCTGTGAACACAGTATACTTATTATTAGGACTATGTAGCATGTGTCCAATATTTGTACAACTCGGATGTGGAAATTTAAAAAAAAAAACTACTTGTCCAAGAGCAAACGTGGGGGCCGAATCTACTTGTCCCTCATAACAATCTACTTGTCCCAATGCAAAAAAAATGTTTTAATCAAAACTAGGGATGCACCAATACCAGATTTTGGGTATCAATATTTTGCTTTTGGTACTCAACGATACTGAGTACCGATACCAGTGCTTCTGTTTGCCCAGGAAGCCTGCTCCATGCCATAGGGAAGCCTATGTTGTTTGGCTGGCTTGATTGTGATTGGCCGGGTAACCGGCTCCCCAGCGAATCACCATTGAGCCAGCTTCACGGCCAATCAGGAAGCCGGCAGGAGAGTAATGACCTGATTGGCTGGGAAGCTGGCTCAATGCTGATGGGACGGGAAGTCTTCCTCTGACTGGAAGTTCTGGGACCTGGAAAAGGTATCAGAGCATTTGGGCGAGCGCTTTTACTTGCATGCAGATGGCGGGGGCAGCGGGGTTGTTTTTTCATTTTCATTTTTTACTCTATATCTTTTATTTTTACATTTTTATATATTTTATAATTTTTTACCTTTTTTTAAATTTTATTTTAATTTATTATTTTTTACTTTTTTTTTTCCACTTAATTTTTTACTTAAATGCCCCTATGTGATAGTTTGGAGGTTACAGCTTCTCTTTATGGAACCTGCCCTCCAACACAGAACAGATGTTCTGTGCAGTTCCTGACAGCTGAGACAGATGGCGCTGTGATTACCCGGACAAGATCACTGCTTGTTTCATACAAGTGATCTAATCAGATCACTTGTATAAAAACTTAACGGCTCCCCACTTTATATTTATCTCTGCTTGTCCAGGGCAGGGCTAAATGTACAGAAAAAACGACTTGCTCGGCGCCCGAACCTGCATGTCCTGGGCGTCGGGCGATAGGCAGGGGCGTGCGGCCAGGGGAGGCAGAGCCTCACCTAGTATTATGCAGGAAAAAGATGTCAGCTTCAAGTCTGAAGCATGACAGCTTTTTCTCCATTCAGGTCACCTTGTTACAGTTTACACAGCAGGGAAATCCTCCCCCCTGTGTAACCTGTCATGGACGGAGCGCTGCCTGTTAATTACAGGCGGCGCTGCATCCGGCTTTTGACAGGTAGTTAGGTTACACAGCAGCGGGCTTCCCTGCTGCTTGTGTAACTTAACTTGGTGAGGCAAGAGCTGACACAGCCTCTAACCTGTGTTAGAGGCGTGAGCTCTGTGGGTGGCTTAGACCTGTGACAAAGCATCATTGGTCCAAGCTGTCCAATCAAAAAAGAAAAAAAAAAAACCCACTGAGGCCATCAATCTCGATGCCTCAGCAGTGACGAGCAAGTGAGGAACAGGGGAGGCTCCTCCCTTCCTCCTACCCACACAGCTTGGTTACCGAGCTGGAGCTTCGGCAGGATGGGGCAGAGCTTAAGCAGGACGGGGCGGAGCTTCGTTGGGCTGGGGGATGCCTCTCCCAGCCCAGAAGGCACGGCACATCACTAGGAATTCCACACCCCTGCAACTGCATTTATTTTTGAGGTCATCCCTCAAGCAATTGTTTAGTATATACAATATACATGACCAAAAAGATCCAAAAATGTCTTGTTGCAGGAAAATATTTTTATTTACATAAAGCACTCAGCATACTGAAAGAAACATTCTATATACAGTATATGTCATTTTCTGCACTTAATGCCAACAAAATTAGCAAGATTTGCCAAGTATAAAAGAAGGTTACAATAAACTTTCAGCTATGTAAGAGAGAAGGACAATGTAAATAATAGGGCAGAGGTGGAGATTACAGAATAGTGAAAGGCCTTGGCGTTGAGGAGAGAGGCCAAGTAGGTAATTGGACTATACAATGTAGAACTAGACGAAGGATTTGTGGAGGAAAAAGATGTAATCAAAGTCGTATAATCTTTTGTGGTGGAAAATAATGTAATCAGCTCTTTTGTCAGTGTGACCCTGCTCAGTCTGCAGAGGTAATTAAGTTGATTTACCAAACAGTTACATACTGAACCGCTGTAAAGATAACAAAGCAGAGAGCACAAAGAACTTTGTGATCTGCTCTAATACTACTAACTTTATCCAGGCTGAGAGTAACAAGAGGTTGTGTCAATGCTAATGTCATTTCACAGTATGTTACTAAGAAATCCAGACTTGCTGAAATAAATATGCTAAATTAGGTTTAAAACTTAATTTTCCTCAATATTCCTTACACATGGTAATGTTTTTGAATAAGTTGACTTTAAATTAATTATATGTGACAGTGGAGGATCGGAAATGGAAATTTTGGCATGGGAGGCAAGCACAACCATCTTGGCCTTTTATAGTAGGGACAGATTCCTACAGACCATATAACATGTAACATGCAAAGTGTGCCACAGTGCCACAGTGTTTGGGGGCAATGGTGAAAGGTGTGTGTGTTGTCTAAACATGTGGCGGCTAAAAAAAATTGTTTAGTTTCGGATTGATTCAAATAGTTTTTTTCAGATACAAAATTTTATTTGGTTTGTTATTCGCATCGATTTGAATTTTTCGGTTTGGATCAATTCAAATCTATTTGGATGAAGTTTATTTTGTAGTTAAATGTGAAAATGGAAAAAAAAAACAGCGTGGGGTTTCCCCAAATTCATAGCAGACCCTTTATGTCCGGTAGGAATTTTAGAGGGAACCCCATGCCAGACCCTTGATCTGAGCAGTGGCCTGGCAGAGCAGGAAAGGGGGGGGCGATCGTGCACCTCTCCCCCTCCTGCACTATACCAGGCCACCTGGTATGTTGAGGGAGGATGCTTCTAAGGGGAGGACGACAATGACACCCCCTGGCAAAGCACCTTGTCCCCATGTTGATGAGGACAAGTGCCTCTTCCCCACAACCCTTGGTTGTGGGGGTCCACTGGCAGGGGGACTTATCTGGATCTGCGTGCCCCCTTTATGCCGCCCACACTTGTGAATGAGTAAGGGGTATTTGTTACCCCTGCTCATTTACCAAATCAACAGTAAAATAAACACACTGCTCTGTTTTAAAAAGTCCTTTAATAATAAACACACCACACAGTTTTTGACAAGTACTTTAATAGCTCTGGAATGTAAGCTTTGCTCTGGAATGTAAACAAAGGGGTGGAGCAAGTCATGTCACCTGACTAACACCGGCTGCAAGTGACAGCTCTGCTCCAGAAAGTAAACAAAGGGGCGGAGCAAGTCCAGTGATGTCACGAATTGCTATGCCCTTTGTTCAGGAGTGGAGCTGTCGTTTGCACTGAGAGTTTAATGGGTGCGGACATGGCAACAGGAGGTAGGGTTTTTTCTTTCGTCGAGTCGGCTAGTGGATTCACAAGGATCTACATCACTGAATGATGTGATTGACAATAGATTTACATCAAGGGACATTTTTTTTATGAATAAAAGGACTTAAAACTGTGTGGTGTATTTAATAATAAAGGAATTTTCAAACCAATATGGTGAGTTTATGCACTATCGTACTGTTTATTTGGTGAATGAGTAGAGGTAACAACTATCCCTTGCTTATTCACAAGGGGGGGTGGGGCATCTGTCATTTGATAAAGGGTGCACCTAGATTCAGAGTTCCCCTGCCCGTGGACCCCCACAACCATCGGGCCAGGGTTGTTGGGAAGAGGCCTTTGTCTTCATCAACATGGGGACAAGTTGCTTTGCCAGGGGGTTCCCCCCGGCAAAGCACCCTCCCCATGTTGAGGGCACGTGGCCTGGTATTGTGCAGGAGGGGGAACCGCACGATTGCCCCCGTTTTCACTGCTCGAAGCCTGCCTATTGGCTCAGTTAGAATATGGAACACACGCCAAATGAGAAAACTTAGATGAGCACTCTTTTGACCAGGTTGTATGGTTTTCATAGTGAACTTAAAAAATGTGGTTGGGGTGCCTTATTTAACACTCAGGGCAAAATGTACAATATTCCTTAAATCCTTTGTAAATACTAGGACAGGGAAAACACTCCTTAATCCTCTTTTATGTGTCTTTTTACCTCTAAAGGACCACTCAACACATGAGAATTGACCAAATTCAATAGCATCCTTGTTTGAGACAATTTCCCATGCTCTTGCCAAACTAGTATCCTGCAACTGTGGCACTGGCATACAAAGGCACTTTCCCCTAACTCAGCAACCATGACCGCTAGGGAGAAGTTATCAGGTACCTCTGACATAGAGGAGTCAGGAAAAACAGTAACATTATTTACTTCAGACACATTTTCAGGCTTGGCTACCTGTTTTTCCCCCCAACAGTTCCCAAAACCAAGGAAAATCACAGCCTAGTATTACATTGTATAGCATGTTATGGGAGCAACCACTTGCATCACATGCTTTGCAGTTCCACTAGGTGTCTTCACTTTGAGCACCATAGTAGGGTAGTTCTTGGAATCACCATGTATACAAAGTATTCCAATTTGGTCTGTACCAAGCTTTACAGGGTCCACCAGATTGGCATGGACCAATGTGATAAGGATGTGAGATAAAGTGCTTTGCACCAGCTGTCAAGGTGTAGAAATCGGCCCCTGTCACACCATCTGCTTCTCTAACAGGGCCTAGTATCGGCTGTTGTAGAGACAGATTTACTTACTGCTGTCCCTCTAAAGAGGCCTGGTGAGCTACAGTTCATTGATCAATTTAGTAATATATACTCATTTATTAGTTAATTAGTTCTATTTATACAGTATATGATATGTGGATGTTGAAAATAGACACCACACTAAGCGGTATATTCACAAAGCTAGCCGAAGGACCAGCTGAAGCAAGGGGAATTGCCATGTGATCAGTATAGTTCCAATCTGGTTGGAGTTCCAACCTGCCCCCAGGCTTAGGCTTTAGGGTGTGAATGCTCAAGTGCAGAAAATGTTCATTAGGCCTCAAGCCTGGAGAAGGCCTTCACTGCTGATTATGGAGAAGACCCAGGGAAGCTAATGGCTGCTGGAGGTGCCTGGAATAGATTGGACATCAGGAGCAAGTCTGGTGTCTCTCCTACTGAAGATTCTGTGCCTATCCCTGTTCAGCTGTTGCTCATCTACCCAGTGTCATCTTGAGCTCCTATTGAATCTGCACTGGAATACTGAAAGGGACTGCTGAGTCTGGAGTCCGTCTATTTTTGCCTTGGATGTCCTAAGTCAGTGATGGCGAATGTTTTTGAACCAGAGTGCCCAAACTGCGACGCAAAATCAATGTATTTACCTCAAAGTGCCAACACTGAAAATAAGTTTAGTATTGTGTTGGAGTTTGGGCGCTGGGGTTTAAAAAGCGTTCAGCATCACTGCCTTAGGCAAAATAGGGAAACAAATTTTCAAACATTTATACACTCAAACATTTACACACATCACACACGTAATAAAACACACACACATCACTCACACGCATTAAAACACACACACACACACATCTTCAATAAAACACACACACATATGTTCATTAAAAAACACACAATTACAACATAGCCCCCTCTCCTGCTTACCTGTTTTGCAGGGAAGGGGCTGCATCCCCGGGGTCCAGTGGGGCACTGAGGGCATATCCTGGTGATCCAGTGGAGGATCAGTGTGATCTGCATCTCTGGCTGATTCAGACCATACTAATCGCTCCTGCCTGTGAGCAACGGCACTACGAGGGAGCAATCAGTATGGTCTGTATCAGCAAGAGATACAGATCATACGTATCATCCACTGGACCACCATGGGATGATTTTTATTTCATATATTGCTGGTTCGGCAATATATTAAATAGGATCTGGGCACTTGCCAGGTTTAAAGATGGTCGCTGCTATTTGCGATGGTCATCTTTAAAAACTTAACGTGACATTGAGACCCGTGGATTACCCCAGATGAGAACCTGGAGTGAGCGGGCGGTGGCAACCGGCACCTAGGCTCGCGTGCCACCAGAGGGGCCTCTGCGGCATGCGTGCCTTAGGTGCGCCATTGCTGTCCTCTGTTTAAATGTTCTAAAAAAAATTCTTCAGCATCACATTTTCTAGGCCTAGATCTCATCCAAATCAGATACTAGAAGAGGGTGGTTAATGCCATTGAAGCTGCAGGTTGCTGAAATCCCCTAGACAGGCTATGCAAGATCCGGTTCTCAGAAAGGTATGGAAGTTGCCTTTGCTGACCCCTGCTTTGAGAATGTTAGTTCCCTGGCTGTCATGCTGATGCTTTGGCTTCAGCGCTTTCTGGGTCTCGGACCTGGAACAAGCATAGGGAAAAGTAATTCGGACACTGATTTACTAATTCAGGGTCTGTGACTCAAAAAATTTGCTTATTCAGGGTCTGCGACTCAAATTTATTTTTAAGCCAGACAAGCATTTTCAAAAGAGGGCCAGCAATGGCAGCCTCCATACTTTTTAAATATTAGAGTCACTTGAAATACAAGATTTGGAGACAAGAGCAACATTTGTTATTTTCCAGCAGTAAAACACTTTCTACAGGATCTGAACCTATGCAGCTCCGCGTAAGGTTACATGTTTTACTATAGTGTCAGTGTGTTGAATGTTGTCAGAGTTGCAGAGTTGAGTGGGTGATCCCAGTCAATAGGTTATGTGTGCTATTCATCATGGCAAGCTGGAGCTTGTGATTTGTTAAAGGAGAACTATGAGGTGAGTGCTTTTCACTCACCTCATAGTTCTAGCCGACCTGTGACAATGAGACTGTCACAGGTCGGCTCAGTAGATCAGGAGGTGAGCGAACACATACCGGGTTCGCTCGCCTCTCGATCCTGTCACGGCTCTCTGCCGTGACAGGGGAGGGGCTGGATTCCCCTCTCCCCGCTCCGATCTGCCAGCGCTGACTGGCAGAACGGACGGGGGAGGGGGCAGGTACAGCTGGTTCTGCCTCTAGATAGGCAGAGCCAGCTGCCACTCACGCAGCTGGGCGGATCCCGTCATCTACGTCGGGATCCGCTCCGGCGTCTCAGTATACCGCGAGCTGTAGCTGTATACTGAGCTTAGGGTAACGGGAGGACGCTAGTTTGTGTCCTCCTGTTACCCTAAGGAGAACTATGGGGAAAAACACTGACCCCATAGTTCTCGTTTAAGCCTTAAAATAAGGTATATCAATAAGACAGAGGCAATGGACATTTAGAAGCTCTCAGTTAAGATCTGTTTATGTAACAGTTGCGTTAGACTACATGTAAATGGAGGATTAGTAGAATTTCCATTATTTTACTGCTAGTATTTTTGTGCTTCCTTCAATTTTCTGCATTGTGCATGCAATGGTTTCTCACCATTGTTTCCAGGGAGGGCGAAAGGCGACTGCAAGGGAAGAGTGTAAAGGAAACTCATCAGAACAAACAGCAAATTCTATTTGTAACTTAATTCATCTGTCTGCAGCTATGGAAATGTAATGTTGTCTGTGGAGGGTTTACAATATACCATTTGTCACGTCCATCATTCACAGTGTTTTATAGTGTACCTGAAATTGTTGAGTGATAACCTTTTTCTTTTCAGTCCGTTATTGTCCCTTCTGCTGAAAGGTCCACATCACTTAAATTCAATTACAACTCATTTTTAATATATATGTTTTTAAAGTACTGAAGAACATAATTAATTTTGTTTTTATTATTATTATTCAGGATTTATATAGCGCCAACAGTTTGTGCGGCGCTTTACAACATATAGGGAGACAGTACAATTACAATATAATACCATACAAAGGGATTAGAAGGACCCTGTTCATGAGACCTTACAATTATTATTATTATTATACAGGATTTTTATAGCGCCAACAGTTTGCGCAGCGCTTTATAATATAAGGAAAACATTACAATCAGAATACAATTAAAGACAAGATGGTAAGGAGGGCCCAGACCGTGAGGGCTTACAATCTAAATCTACATGGAGGGGCAAGTGATACAGAAGGTAATACAGTATATTTGTTGGGAGTTGAGCATTAAATAATATTTGCCCTTCCCACTGTTTTCCTCTGGTTTGCTTCTATTAATTCAAGCACCAATTTTCATAGCTCATGTTCCAATCCATCTGCCAAGCAGAGAGACTTCAAGCAAAGTTTCTATTCATCTATAAAATCTACACCAGAATGTCTACTACAAAAGGCACGGCCGTCTTTAATATTGATTGGACCCTGGGCAAACATTTTCTTGGGGCCCCCCACTTCTATACACCCCCTACCCGCCCCCGCGATGCAATTTCGCCCATGCATACGCCTATACAACAGGGGCGGAGCAACACTATGCAATACTGGTTGCACAGTAAACGGAAGAGTGGCGCGGGTGTATCTTTTGTGGGCTCAAGGGTAGGGCTGGTGCAAGGATTATTGTGTACACAGGTGAAGGTGCATATTTCACCCCCTCTCCCCCACAGATAACTGTCTCTGCAGCCTTACTCTAGTACTGACTAGCGCGCAGTGTCCCCCATCATATGTACATGGAAAGCATGTAGTGACCCCATCACATACAGACAAGCACCATAGTGACCCCCATCACATACAGACAAGCAGCATGTAGTGACCCCCATCATATACAGACAAGCACTATAGTGACCCCTCTCTCTGGACGTTGAGTGTTCCCTAATTCACACATGCAGCAGCCAGTACAGACACGCAGGGCCTCCCCATCAGACACCCACCGTTCCTGCTGCCCTGATTCAGGCTGTAGTCCCCTCACCCATCAGGCTCCCTCTCCCCTATCCAGGAGAAAAGGCCAGTGACCATCGGGGTCCAGGTCATAGCAAAACCGCCTCTCCCAGCGCACACACATGGCATGGAAGGGGAGGGCATCCACCCAGCTCTTCTCTCCGCGTGACCCGCTCTGCGATCATTCAGCACTCTGCTATCAGTGCTGAGATGCAGGGCCAGTGGTAGGAGTATTGCGGTACATGACCTGCTCAAGCGGCAGCTGCTGTGGGCCCCACAACAATGACTGGGCCCTGGGCAGCTGCCCCTTTTGCCCTGTGTTAAAGACAGCCCTGACAAAAGGCTATCTTCATTTTTGGTTGGACTGTATATGTATAACATGCAAGACTGGGTCATTGATGTTTGTGGCACATGTAGTATATAATGTAACACAGATAAAAGCTGTATATCTTCTGCACTTAACATGCCATTGGCCAGTGCATAATCTGCTGACTTGTTTACATTTGGGCTAGTTTAGGTGCCTCAGGCTAAATGGCTGTCTGGACATTACGTTTCGGCCATAAAAACATATTGTTTTTTTTGCGGTGGACAATGGAAATATATATATTTAATATCTTATATATTTTTATTTATATAAATAAGACAATAAAAAACA
>NW_017306880.1:523365-533117 GCF_000935625.1 Nanorana parkeri
TATTTTTATTTATATAAATAAGACAATAAAAAACAAAGGCAATAGGAGAACATCTGATGATGGACAACAGATCTCATAATTGTGTAACCACATCTGTGACTGATATCCTCCCATCATTTGCGGGATACAGAAATAAGATAGATAGACAGACAGACAGACAGACAGAGATAGATAGATAGATAGATAGATAGATAGATAGATAGATAGATAGATAGATAGATAGTGTAGTCTTTCAAAAATTTAAGCTAGCCATACACTGGTAAATTTTTGTATGAAACTTTCATACAAAAAAAAACACATCAGAATATAAAATAATGCCATCAGATATTTTAACATTTAATTTTAGAATGAATGGAGTTTCCAGAACAAAAACCACATTCACTGGTAGAATTTTGTCAATCGAGAAAAGATTTACATCCTGCTCCTTCCATTTCTCTTCATCACTATGGTTGAAATGGATTATCAATTTAACTCTATTAACCAATATAAATTAGAACGAATGCTCCGAAAACACATTTTTTATTTTAAAAAAATTCACAAAATTCTAACCGTGTATACACAGCCCTACTGAAATGTTGGATTGCCTCAAATAAATTGTATTACTTACTACTTAAGTACATTTTTAAAAAAAGCAAGCCTCCTTTGTTCACAGAATTGTATGCATGATATTGATCTGTTTTGCAGAGATATTCATGTATAAACAATTGAAATGTTGTAATACAGTGATACATATAAAAAAATACTTAAATGCATGTCATGTTACATGCCAAAATTTGATTGCAATTGTTTAAACTTGTTTTTAATTTATAGAAACAAATACCTAAACATTTAGCATTTTATGTTCATAATACTAAAAATATTAAAACATTTTTGTATACATGAACTAAATAATATTCTAAAAATGTACAAATGGTGTAAATCTAAGTAAACCTACATATGTTGTATAAATAATTAAAAAAATATACAAATATATTATGTTATTTAGTTTCAATTTAATATACCACAAACATATGCTGACAGCAATACCTAAAGCTAAAATATGATGAAATAATAGATAAGAGTTTTGCCTGTATGAGCACAGATGAGCCATTGTGTTTGGGACACAATTAGGTGTTACTGACGGGCTGAGGTTGTTTACATGGCTCGTGGAATGGCAGGACTGGCTGTTCCCTGCTGGATCTGGTTTTTACTGCCCCTCTAGTCAAATCGACAAAAGATTAGATAGAGAACAATACGCCTTCAATGTAATGCTGAAGCACATATATCCCGGTAAAAGTTTCATAGATTTAAGGGATTACAACTGAGGACAAATACAATATACTGATAATCGGGCAATTTACGCTTATCAAAGAGTTGTAATTTTTTTTTGCACTCTGAATATTTTTGTAAATTGCAGTAATATTATATAACCATGTTGCTTCACAATGAAGGGTGCAGGAAATGCATTTATAGTATGCTACATGAGATTAGCTACTAAGCAAGTAATGATTAATCAGTTCAACATGTATTTCTATGGATTCATCCGTATTAAAAATTACAGTTTGAGTGGACCTGGCAACGATCGGTGTTCAGGCAGTGTCACTTGGCTGGCTGGTTCCTTCTAGATGACCCACATTGACAGAACCTATGCTTTGGTGGCGGCGCCATTACAGAAAATGGAGCTATTGGTAGGTAAGAATTAGGCAGATTTGTGTATTACATAGTAAACACAATCTGATGATTTGTATGCGTTACCTGAGCTCAGTACCAGACCACACTCCGGTAACCCTCTAGTAATTAGGTGATAAAAAAAGAGAATTCAGAATGAATCCACAATACTTGTAACCAACCTCTAAGACAGGGGTGGGCAACTCCAGCTGTTGTGGAACTACAAATCCCATGAAGCATTGCAAGACTGAAAGTTATGATAGTTACATGCATGAGGCAGAGGCATGTAGGCATTTGTAAATCACAGCTGGAGGGCTGGAGTTACCCTCCCCTGTTCTAAGAGCCCATTTAGGTCAGTTGCAGTGCATGTAAAGTATTAAATGAGGCAGAGGCATGTAGGCATTTGTAAATCACAGCTGGAGACTCTCCATGCTCAGACTGTCAGAATACTGGCGTTCCACATTAACACATTACGTTGCGCATTTTCCTGCATTGTGTTCAGGCTGACTAATGCACCACCATGGAACATTAGTGGATTGCTGTAGATTGCGCTGCAACAATGGTGCTGTGGTGCCATTCAGTTTGCGTTACCACAATACAATGGTGTGTTGCCTATGCTATTTATTAAGCAGGAGGGCTGGTATGGAATTTAAAATCCATACCAGCCCATCCACTTATTAAATAGGATAGACGACACTGGCATCCACAAATAAGTTCCCTTGTTTACTGAACTTTATTATGTTGCTGTTGGCAATCAAAGGGTTACCCACGTGTGGTGTGGGAACAAATTCAGGCAACCCATAAAATGTAGTTTTGTAAATTGTTAGTGTAGGACCCTCCAGAAATGAGGATGCTTGGCGTAAATGGCGATCCTACATATTTTTTACAGAATAAAAATCAATTCCTCATAATTTTGTGTGTGGATCTTTTGGGAAGCATGTAATAAGATGCATTTAAAGTGCACACCAGCCTGCCTGCTTAAAAATTCTAAAGGTGGCACTAGCATTGTGCATTAACAATTGAGTCCTTTTTTTATATGCATACTTAGCGTGTTGCTGTTAGCAATCAATGGATTACCTGGGTGTGGTCTGGGACCATTCCCATGTACTGAATAGAAAGTGTCAGTTTTTTGTACTCTATAGTGTTAGTGTAGGACGCACAAGACATAGGAACCCTTGGATCCGTGGATGAGCTTACATATTGTGTCCAAAATACCAACTATTACCTAATGACCTTTATGTTGGCTTTTTGGGGTATGTGTGTTAAAAGATTGGTGGAGATTGTAAGAAGTGCGGGAGAAGTGTGTTAACAGATGGGGTAATATTGTTAAAAGATGGGGGTAGGAGGGTTAAAATATATGGGGAGATTGTTAAAAGATGGGGGGATTAAAAGTTGAGGGCAGTGTGTTAGAAGATAGGGGTAGGGGTGTCCTAGATGTCTCGCCGACTGAGTTGGGGGTGAAGCTCGTGATGCATGTTCTGAGGGGGTGTGGGGAGTTTGAAGCTCGTGGTGCATGTTCTGGGGTGAGTGTTGATTTGCTCTTGGTGCGCACACTAGTTGGCGATGGTTCGTGGTTCACATTTACTGCCCAACTCATCATTGGTTGCTAGGTTGCATTGGTGACACCAGTGAGCTGGGCAGGACGCCGACCAGAGTGTCACAGTTTGGTAGCTCTTAGCAACCAGGGACGGTCTGCCTGTGACCCAATGAGATGCCATCTGAGGCAACTGCCTAATTAGAGGGACGGCCCTGGGTAGGAAGGTTAAAAGCTGGGGAGAAGTGTGTTAGAGGATGCGTGAAAATTCATACCAACCCACTTGCTAAATAAAAAAGTATAGGTGACACTAAGAGGTGGTTACAAGCATTGTGAAGCTTTGTGTGTTAGCTATACATGTAGTATGTATGCAGTTGGCCATGCATTTAATGATCTGTGATCGATTTATATGCGAGAGATTGCAAACAATCAGTTATCATTTAAAATACTGAACAATGCCACACATGAAATATTGTTCCGCATTTTGCGTTCAACTGAAGACATCAATTGTAAAATACGACCTATGCAAACAATATGAAAACCGATCTTTTAACCAATCTGAATTGTGATTGGTTATTCAACATACACGTGTATATTTGTTAGACTGTGAGAAGCAATCTGTAAAATTCTGCCACTGTCAATTAAACTGTCAGAGTCAAAATCAATTGAGAGTTGAGAGCTTACTGAATTGATTTAATGGAGGGTCTTTGGCTTGTGATTGTGTTCAATTCAATCAGTTTATTTGCAGTTACTGATCAATCGAATGATTATATTGATATGTGTATTCACCATTAGACTAGGCCACTGGACAAAGAGGGGTATAGATTAGATTTTGTGTGCTGTTTGTTTCCACTTTTACTTGAAATTCATTTAGATTTCCTGCATAACAATTATTTAAATATGCACTACGTTATCTACATTTCTGGGAACTATATTATAATAAATATAATAAAATATAATAACCCTAACCTAGAAAAAAAACATCAATCATGTCTGTTGTTATCACAACAAACATGAAAAACGATATGAAAAAATAAAATAAACATGTGACAACAGCCATTATACTGTATGTTTATATTTTAACACAAATGCTTTACAGTCTTGATGATTTTACCTGCATAGCATAAAGGATATTCTTGCCAGCCATTCCATCCCAGTGAAACCAGGGCTCGGCAATGAAATTCATGCAGTCCTGCTCATATCAGCACAGGGTTAATCAGATGTACAGTGTGCAGGGGAGGGGGGTTGGGGAGGGAACAGGATCTCAGGCTAGACAGGCTGAGAAGTAATGAACTCCATGCCAAAATACAATGTGCCCCTAGGGCTGGAATGGTCAATTGTCCATGGGATTAACCAAACTCCTGCTAACAGAGCCTGTCAAGCAGCCAACTATATTCCTATGTGTTTGTGTTTATGAGAGTCTAACCAGCTCAGGCGTGATAGAATTAGATTACATATCCCCGAGCTTTCCAAAACACAATCCTGGAGAGTCAGTAGTTGAATCGTTGAGCAATTATTTAAGTAGCGCTTGGTTTAACTGAATGGATTGCAGAGAACATTTCATTCACAGCAACAATATTTTCTTATAGCTTCTCTACTATAAGCAAAATACACAAGGGTTCGCAAAGCGATTGTGATGTTATTCAGTATCTGAATCTAAATTGTCAAACTAAATACTTTTTTTCCTCACTCATTTATTAGAGACATTAAAGGGTATGTATGGTCAAAAAAAAATATATATATATATATTTCTCTATTCAATTTCACCAATAACCACATCAATCTAGAACAGGGGTGGGCAACTCCGGCCTTCCAGCTGTTGTGAAACTACAAATCCCATGAGGCACTGCAAGACTGACAGTTACAGGCATTACTCCCAGAGGCAGCGGCATGATGGGATTTGTAGTAAAAGCACAGTTGAAGGGCCCGAGTTGCCCACCCCTGATCGAGAAGTTTGTAAACGTACTTATTCACGGTGCCCATAGGATGTACTTCCTCAATGCACTGACACAATTGTACTCAGCCCAGTGCATTTCCTTGTGTCACCACTCACAGAACCTGTTCACTTTAAGCCTGATGAAGGGGACCCTGCGCGGCCCCGAAAGCGCTTCATTCTACTTTGAGTGACTTCTGACAAATAAAAGATGAAGATTCACTGAAATTGACGTGTTTGTCATGCTGGTGACATTTCTCTACAACAGACTTTGCTTGATGTGGCGCCATTCGCAGTCACTGCAAGCACCCACTTTTGCTTAAATTCCAGTAAGGTGTGCTACAGGACTTTGGACATTTGCACTCACAGAACCTGCCTTCTGAACTAAACCTCAACAGCTGAACAATGTAACATTATCATTGCTTGCTGGAAGCAGTGCATGATGGCATATGTAGTCTTGAGAAATGATGGGATATGTAGTCTTGAGAAATGTAGATTGCATCACATCAAGCAGCCGGGAAAGAGATTCAAATCACAGTGGGAATACATTAATGATTACAGAGCCACATTAATCTGTGTCTTTTATATTTGCCTAGAGTTCAGCTTGACGGTGTATTTTCGCTGGGCCCATATTTTGAGTTATCATTGATTGTTAACCTTACTATTAAACTATTTAGCTTTCTGGACGTGAATTTCAAATTTTAGCATTTGCTCTTCCATGTTTTTGTTATTACAGATTACATGTAGAGATTTGTAAAGACGTCACTGTAGGCTGGAAAGATTAGCTACTACCCTCATTCTACCTCGTGCACGTTTTTCTATTGATCAGCCAAGTCACAGATTTGCACTGTGAAGAGAAGCACGAAAGCACAATCACTGTGCAGCACTGCAAAGCAGAAAGCAGAGTCTGCAAATGTAATGAGCAAATAAGCAAATTGTACACGTAGAATGACAAATTATACATAGAAAAAAAGGTTTTAAAAAAATTGCAACACCACAATAATATTATTTACATCATGCTAATCTCTTTTACACCTCTATCAAAACAATCATAGAAAAACTGTTCTCCCGGCATGTTCTCCTTAAGATTTATACAAACTGTTCTTTTTGAATTAGTTGAAAATGGCTCATACCGTAATAAGAGGTTACATTACAAAGTGAAGGGGGCAATACAAGTGACAAGACTATCGCATTTTACATTTTTAGCACTTAATGTACAACAATCTCCCAGTATGTGTGGTATAGTTGATCATGTCAGCAGATCCCAGAAGAATCACAAGGAATGCAGCAGACTGGAAGTATCATCCAATGTTCTGTTTACTTCTGCTACGATAAAATAGGTTATTCTAAGATAACCTATCATACCTCATTACTACCCCCTAGGCTTCGTAGGTTCATGGGCAGCATCTACTGTGCAGTGGACAGGAATGTTGTATGATACAATAGTTCATTTATAATCAAGCAGCTCAAATATTACATTGCCAACTTTATAGGAATGGCAAATATTTAATATTCTGCACAAGTATGTGTAGTTTTAAATGGCTACTTTCTAAAGAAGCAGAGCTTTCACATAAAGTTAATTGTTTTAGATATACTGGTTCTTTGAATTTTGCCAGTTTATTGTTTTTTGGCCCTAGTTTTTCAGAAACATTTTTAGAGTAAAATGCAGGCAAAGTATAATAATGGTTTGAGACTGCTCATTAGACATGGTGGTATATCCCTTTGCTTTCATTCTTATGCCATTAATAATTTATTCTTAATCCAGACTATGGCTAGTGATACTCATACTGCCGGGATCCAAACCTAAAAAAAATGAATTTCATGGAGGTGCCCTCTGTCTTCCCTCCCCCCCATCCGCGGGCAGGGGGGAGAGCACTCCCCTTAAAGGATGGCAGATAGCAAAGAAGCTATTGCTTCCCGTGCTGTCTGCTGTTTTGTTTTTTTTGTATTCTGACAGCTGCTGACAGCAGGGAAAGGTTTACTCTGCTACATAGAGCAGAGTAAACCTTGCCAGGAGAAAATTTTTCTCTCCCGGGTGGTCAGGAGCCACTAACTTATAGCAGGAGACTCCCTGAACGTCCGGGAGAGTTGGGATGTCTGCATACTGGGTTGGGTGGTGTTACCATTGGTTAATATGGACTCCCCTGGATGCAGAGTCTAAGAAACATCTGGTCATCACTTAGGACCCCTGCAAGTTACAGTTTAGTTGCAAGACATGTCCAGGTGACCACTCCTAGGTATACCTCTGATGACAACTAAATGTTCCTGGGGAATACATCTGTATTGGAGGTGGAAGATAATCAGCTTCTGGTTCAGGGCAGGAGTTGGAAGTAGAGCAGTCTCAAATGCAATACCAGACAGGATGCAGAGTCGGGGCCTGGCCAGCTTGGTGGCATGGAATATCAGAAGTGTCATCAGACCTAATGAACAATGACAAATCAAAGAAGCCAAGCTAAGTTGGAAGCAGCAAGAGTCTGAAAGGCAAGGTAAGTACGAGAGTGATCATTTGTCAGATGAGGAATAAACACAAACATAAAGTAGAAGCACTGTTGTTCAAATCCCACCGCAATAGGGGTTTTACAGGCATTTAAAATAGCCCAGTTACACTCTGTGCATGTACCTTGGCAGACAAATTCAAGTGTACATGCTGGTACTCACTGGCAACAAAGGACTCCAGACAGAGACCAAATGTATGCTAAAGTACTCCCATTGTAATCTTTCATCTGAGAGTAGCCCTCAGAGACAATGATTGCATAATTATATGTATTTATCTTAAGTCAGGTATATATATTTTATGGCCATCACTGAATACCATGAAAACATACTGTAGTTATCATAGGAAGAAAACTATATTCTCTACTGAGTATAAAAGCAAAGTAAAAACACATTCTCTGAATTGTATCTGTAATCTACATTAGCTGTCAGACCATATGTAATTATAGGGTTTGTACTCACAGTGGTTTCTAATTTCCCTCTCTTGATGTATATGTGCTTTAATAAAGCTAGTTAAAGGAGAACTATGAGATGAGTGATTTCCACTCACCTCATAGTTCTAAGCCAGTTGTCCACTTAGCATAGCACCCTACAAATGCTACATCCACTCTGTCTTTTACCTTGGACTTTGAAAAAATCTGTATACATGACCAGTACCGAAATTATAATGATGATTACTATTATTATTCAACACCACTCAAACCACAGGTTCAGCACTTACCACTACTCCAACTACATCTTCTTCCCTCCCTTCCATTTTGTTCAGCACTTACCACCACCCCAAGCTACATCTTCTTCCCTCCCTTCCATTTTGTTCAGCACTTACCACCACTCCGTAGCCAGGATCACATCCCCACTCATATTCCAGACAGGTATCATATATACATTTAGTGGACTACGCTAAAACAGGGGGGAGAGTATACCATAGTCTATTTTGAGCTTAAAACTATTTATAGGAATTATGCTCCTTGCCACCATCTAGTGGCGTTAATACCATGTGAATGGCATTTACCCAGCTTTACGCTAGGTGGAAGGTTCTTACATGAGCTAGTAAGTGAGGGGAAATTCAACATTTTAGAGTTGACACCAGAGCAAGAGGTGAAAATATGTCTTCCAAAGTGGACATCTGTAACAATAACAACTGTATTAAAGGGGAATTCCCCTTACTTTGTAGAGATTTTCTTTCACTTCCCGTTGTGTCTCCAGGACAGTGTGTGCAGGGAAATCTCCTCAATGGGACAAAAACAGCAAAAAAAAAAAAGTTTTCCATACTCTACCAAACAAAAATTTGGGCTAGATATAAACTTTAATATAGAACTCTGAGAAACTACGGTGAACTCCACGCCAATACTCTTTGCACCATATCATTATGCATTTCAAACAGTATTTTTTGTTATCAGTATGCATTTATTGTTCCTTGGAGCAAGGCCAGTCACAGTCTGAATTTTTTTTTTTTAATCTTTTCAGATTTGGTATCTCCAAAGCAGTTTTTATGATAGATAGTTCTCATAGGTGTCCTTATTACTAAACCCAGTGATGATATCGTTTATTTCGGTTATGGAGTGGGGAGGCACATGCAGAATCCTCCCAGGGAGATAATACTGGATAAAGTATTATTATCTGATTATTGTTTCCTCTGATAGCTGGAGGCTGGCGGTGTCTGTGGTACAACCCTCATGGAAATCATGTCTTCATCCAATCCAGCCGCAGACTGTCCTCCAATATTTATGGGTGCCTTTTGGGCCTTTGTATCTTAACATACCACTCAGCACAATGTTCTGCCATAAATGTTTAATCTTTAGTACTGTAAAATATGCAAATTTAATATTTTCCGCTCTCAAGAGAAAAAGGCTTTAGTTACGAAATCACATATAAATGATCTACAGCAGCCATTCTCAACCTGGGTTTCAACCTAAGGTTCCTCCCAGTGGTGTATTCCGGTTTGGGACTGCAACCCCCTGAGACCCTGCTGTCTGCTGGATCTAAGGGGGGCTGTGCACAATCCGTGGTGGGCTTTGCAGGCTGCAGAGCCCCCTACAGATCCTGCAAAGCCAACCACAGATCCTGAAAAGCCCCCCTGAGACCCTGCAGTCTACAGGATCTCAGGGGGGCTGTGCAGAATCTGTGGTGGGCTTTGCAGGCTGC
>NW_017306880.1:533248-550132 GCF_000935625.1 Nanorana parkeri
TGCAGCCTTCGGCCCCCCGCCTCCACTGTCGTCACCCCGCCTCTTTCATCTCTGCCCCATCTCCTCTGCCACCGCCCCCTGCCTGCAGCCGCTACGTCCTCATCTCCTCCTGATCCCCCGTCCGCCGCTTCTTCCCCGTTCTAATTAGGCAGCCAGGCTGCCGGTTTCTGTGCAGCCCGTCTGCCTAAATGTTTTGAGGAGCGGCATTTTTCCCGCCCCCCTGGAATCTGCCCGCCCAAGGAAACCGCCTTGTTTGCCTCGCGGCAGATACGCCCCTGGTTCCTCCAGAGGTGTCTTTGGGTTCCTTAAAATGATATTAAAAGCAAAATGTTTTTTATTATTTCAAATGCTGTTTAAATCACTTACAATGGATGCTGTTTCTTGATGTTTAAAAGTGTTATTTTTCTGCAGAATCAGCTGGTCCCCATAGCACTGGCCATGATATCTTGTTTTAGGGTGGCTCCTTTCCCTTGCAGGGTCCTATGGAGCCACTCTTGTGTGTGCTGGTAAGCTGTGTCTCCACAAACACCCATAGATAGTCCATGGTCCCATCGCACTCCTGACCGCGTGAATCCCTTCAAGAATTGGGTGCTGCGGTAGTCAACGGGTGGCAGCCGTAACAATCGTGAGCTAAAAGCAGAGACACCGACACTCCAAATTTGCAAAATACGTCTATTTATTGACGTGCATCGTGGTAAAAAACAACGAACGTTTCGGGGTCACAAAGGATCCCCTTCATCAGGTAAAACATACAGTGTAAGTGCACATAAACACAGCTGATATATAGCCCCAACCCTAATCAGAATGGCCAATCATCAACCTCCACATTGACCCCATGACATCATGTTCCCGCCAATTTTGATAGCATTAATGTGACAGATTATAAAACACAATAAATCACAATATATGTGATATAACGTGCATACATTCGTCTGGAAAGAAGAATACTTAATATATGTTTGCCTAAAAGGAAAACTAGCGATATACCCTAGCATAAATCTTCCATACATAATGTATCGCATGGAGCACAGATTGGGTCACAGGCCGACCATCTAACACACCAAAGAAAGAAAAATACTTAGTATATGTTTGCCTAGGCATTGTAGTCCTACATAGTTGGTGCTATTCTGCATTGCTGTATAATCATCATTCATCAATGCAGAATACCAGAAGCTATGCGGGACTGCAAGTCCCAGCAATACATTATAATAAGTCAGCCATGCAGAATACCAATACACCAAAAGAACTCCCCCCCACCCCACTATATTGCATTGCTGGGACTTGTAGTCCTACATGGTTGAAGCTATTCTGCATTGCTGTAAAATCATCATACATCAATGCAGAATACCAGCAGCTATGCGGCACTACAAGTCACAGCAATACATTATAATAAAAGTCAGGTATGCAGAATACCACAACACCAGCATCCCCCCCAAAATAATAATCATTATAATAATAATAGAGGAACATGCTTAGATCCTGCAGCCATGTATATGTTGCGACGGGTGTAGATCTAATCTATTTTTATGTTATCAAATATTTCAGGAGCATAATGAAGGATTCATTGTAAACGGTTCTCGGACACAAGAAGGAAGTCAGATATGCAGGTTTGGCCTGATAATCATCAGGCCTATGCACCAGTTAACCCATCCCTAAACACAAATGGAGGCCTTAGGCCTGTGGAGCAGGGCAATGTAGGTGCTAACTTATCAGATAAAAACCAGCAGTGATCAGACAAGGTGCTCTAAAGGTACCCACACACCTTACAATTATCTGCAGATTTTCTGTGGTCAGATGGAAAAAGTGCAACAGATTGGCCCAGGTGGAGATTCCTCCATCCACACAGTTAAGTGTAGATGGAGGAATCTGTTGCACCTTTTCCATCTGACCATAGAAAATCTGCAGATAATTGTAAGGTGTATGGCCAGCTTTACTTAATTACCATTCCCTCAGGAACTACAGGTGCCTCACATCTATTTTATTGTTTGCTTGGTGGAAACCAGAGATTATTTGTAGTTGAAAGCTGATTGAAATAACAAAATTGCCCATTATAAGGCCTGTATTAAGGTGGACATACTCCTTGCGATTATCGTTCGATTTCTTTCGTGCCCTCATCGAACCGTCGTTCGAATTGTGCTCGAATACCCCGCCATGCACAGACCAATGTGGTTTTTGATTACTGTTCATTAGCAATACTAACTGGCTGAATTTTGTCGATCCACAGAACAGATTTTCGTTTGTGTATTTGCAGTGTTCATGTTGCGATTTTTTTTTCATACGAAAACGCCACTAATCCATCGATTTTCAGACAATTTGGAAAAAGTTTTCCAGCCTGACCGATCGAGGAAATTTGGCCAGTTGTACAGTAATTCTGATTGTTTCCTTCCCATCAACTGGTCGATTATCGTATGAAAACCCGACCGCGTTCGATTTCCGAGCGATAATTGCAAGGTTTTAAACCAATTTAGTTTAGGAAAAATGTGAAATCACCAGCTGCCACAATGTGTATAAACGTGATTAATGTGAGCAATTATGTTGCGCTTGGTAGTGAGCAATATTCTTTACTGTATCACCTTTCAGTGTTTCTATCTCAATGGAAATGTTTATTATATTAAGTGAAAAATTAAAATAAAAGAATAAATAAATGAAAAGAACAAAAATTAGTAAATGGTGTAAAGTATATATAATAAAATTAATAAATTATAAACTGCGCCTGTGTTTTGTTCAGTATTTCGTTAGTTAAATATGTTTGTGATGTGACAATTAGTAAACAATATTCTGTGATTAGGCTCTCAACCACAATACCTATATAAGTTACATGTGCATTCAAATTCAAAAGGTTGATCTCATCACTCGATTGGTTAATTCCAGTTAAACATCTATTCGATTCAGAGTGACCAATAGTGATGGTAGCTTACATAAATAAAACATTTATCGTCGCCCCAAAACGAAAAAACACAAGGTCAGAATGAACAGAAGAAAGAAGCAAACAGATTGGGCCAATCCTAGAACATTTTCAATCCTTCAAATAAAGATTGTTATATGCTGGCCTCAATCATCAATTTTCAGGATGAGGCCAGCATATAACAATCTTTATCTGAAGGATTGAAAATGTTCTAGGATTGGCCCAATCTGTTTGCTTCTTTCTTCTGTTCGTTCTGACCTTGTGTTTTTTCGTTTTGGGGCGACGATAAATGTTTTATTTATGTAAGCTACCATCACTATTGGTCACTCTGAATCGAATAGATGTTTAACTGGAATTAACCAATCGAGTGATGAGATCAACCTTTTGAATTTGAATGCACATAGGTATTGTGGTTGAGAGCCTAATCACAGAATATTGTTTACTAATTGTCACATCACAAACATATTTAACTAACGAAATACTGAACAAAACACAGGCGCAGTTTATAATTTATTAATTTTATTATATATACCGTACTTTACACCATTTACTAATTTTTGTTCTTTTCATTTATTTATTCATTTATTTCTATTTTTCACTTAATATAATAAACATTTCCATTGAGATAGAAACACTGAAAGGTGATACAGTAAAGAATATTGCTCACTACCAAGCGCAACATAATTGCTCACATTAATCGATAATTGCAAGGTGTATGGGCACCTTTAGTCAAACAGCAAATGGCCAAAACCTCAGGTAAGTCAGTCAGGAGGTGTCTGGAGTGATTGTAGGCTGCCTATATACTGTACCTACAATCATTCCTGATCTAACCATTATCAGCTGGACTGGGCAATAATCCTCTCATGTCTAGGAGAAGCCTTAATATTTCCACTTTTGTAGCCACATTGGGATGACACCTATTTTATATTTGTTGCATGTTCCCATTCACCTAGCATGAGCTAAAATAATATTTTAAAAAAATGCTTCTTGCAAACAGAAACCAAAGAGCACTTTTCCTGTGTAGTAATACGTTATTCATATAAATCAAAAGTAAGAACATACTCACAAATTCTAGTGAACAAGAGGGCTCTGAAGAAGGGGGTGTAGCCCTGGAAACGTTAGCCTAGCCTAGGGCTGAGTGTGCTAAGTGACCGGCGTCCCTGTCTGCTGGATTTATATACACGTAATCAGCCTGTATAATTTACGGATCACAGCTAGAGCTACAGTCCTCTCTGTAATCATGTAGAATGCCTCTTGTTCACTAGAATTTGTATGTTTTTACTTTTTATTTGTATGAATAAAGTATTACTACACGGGGAAGGCGTTCTTCGGTTTCTGTTTTCAAATCAGATGATCAGTGATGTTTGCCTGGCTGATGAGGCGCTGCCACCTATGTTCCATAGCATGGGTCTTGGGCGCTGGCGTATTAGTTTAAATTGCTTATACTAGGGTTAGGTTTTCTTGGTTTTTTAATGGTTACAATTTCTACTTGCTTTTCCTTCTTTTGTAATGTTAGGAAGGGTTGTGTGTGCTGAGGGGCTTCACCACTGTATGCTAATGAAGTTAATGAGAGAAACACAGTTCTAAGCCTTTCTATAAGGACAGATCACTGTGAAGGTACTGCGGAAAACCTAAAATCAGCCACTTTGCCTGCTGCAACAAAAAAATCTAAAAGTAAAGAAATACTTTTTTGAAAAAAATGTTTCCGTTATGCTAAGTGAATGGGAACACACAAAAAACATATAGAGAGGTTTTCTTAAATTTGACTGCAAAAGTGGAAGTACACTTTAAGCTAGCCATATAGAGCTGACTTTCAGCCCAATTCCTCCTATGTCATCCTAAATTCGAGCTGTGGGTCGCCCTGTCAGCACCACCCGGCTCAACAAGTTGATTTAAAAATCAACTGAGCCATGTGGACAATCCCCAGCTGAACAGCGACTTGTTTTTTACTAGATGCAGTCACTGTTCAGGTATTCAGGCAGCAGCGGGTGCCATGATTGTCTGAATACAATAGCTGGCAGTCTGGATTCCTCCATCAAGGCTGTTCAGCATTGATGGGGGAATCAAATGATTTTACACATGTATGGCTAGCTCCAAGTAGGTCATTCACAATACAATTTGATTGTACAATCTATGTATAATCTTCTTCAGATTTACCAAAATTATGTTATGTAACATGACATTATGTCAGGGGGTGTCACTGGCCCGAGACGGCGAATGTAACCCAGTGGCAGGAAAGAGCTCGAGAGGAGATCCGCAACAAGGTACAAAAGGGTTAATCCAAAAACGTAGGTCAGTGTTAGTATATGGTCAGCTTTATTCTGTAGAACATACTATAGGGTCTATTCACTAAGCTGCCGTAGGCAGCTGAGTGAATGACCGACCTGAAGCGAAGTGAGCCGAACGCTGTTCGGCTATTCACTTCAGGCTGGTACGACTGATTTCAGCCGTACATCGGGTGGCTTCGGGTCGGCCAAACATGCTGAGCATGTTCGGCCGACCCGAAGTGCAGAAGGAGTTCGACTCAGCCGATCGAACATCTGGATCGGCTAAGCGGAACCTCCGCAAAAATGCACCTTGCCTGTGTAGGCAAGAATCCTAGCACCGGCCCTGCTTCGGGAGCTGTACGGGCTATAGTGAATAGCCCGTACAGCAGCCCTTTGGTTCTACTGAACCGAAGGGGTCCTGGGGCCCAAGCTACGGCTAGATCCTTCGGCTGCTTCGTGAATAGACCCCTAAATGTGTTCTGATGAATAAACATTTTTTATTTTGCCAGATATCATCTAGTTTGCCATCTAAACTTCCATCCTCAATAATCATGTAAGAACAGGCAGATAGTGATAGAATTTTAGTTGTGTCTTATAATAACTATAAAGCTGTCCTTACATGTACAATAAAACGTTTTTTATGGCTACACCCCAAACATTAGTAATATTTATGGAGCGTCACCTAAAGCTCAGCAGTGCCTGCCGGTATTAGAGCTCCTGACCAAAACCTGGTGTTTCTAGGAAAGTATGTTCCTGAAGATTTCTAAAGTACTGCATATTGATGAACATTGAAGGTCGTCTTATATTACACTAATAACATCTGCTCCTCACTTCAGGCAATGTTTGCGCACAAAGTAAAGTGAGCTCTACAATCCATCTCCACCTCCTGCCCGGAGGACTCAACAGAGTGGGAAGCAGAACAAAAACACATAGAAAGGACACCTTCTATGAGAGGTAAATGTTATCCGCAAGATTTACACATAGAATATTATTTTAGTCCTACTCGTAGTAATTTGAGCATTTGGTAGACATTAGATCTCTCCCAGTATAAATTCTTATATCCTTTCGTGAACCATTACTAAAACATGGTTATGTTGTGTCACCCACACTGAGAACAATTCACATTCTGCATTACACTTATTAAAGGTTATCTATGGTCATTTCAAAAGTTCTATCTCACTCCTAATAACCATATTGATCTAGAAGTTTGTGAACTTATTAAAGATGCCCATAGGATGTAGTTCATCAATGCACTGGCACAATTTCACTCAGTCCTGTGAATATGCACTTCCTTGTGCCACAATGCACATAGCCTGCCTTCACGACTACAACTCACCGTCTAAACAACATGACAGTGTCATAGCTTGCTGGAAGCAATTCATGATGGTATATGTAGTCTTGAGAAATTGATTTTTCCCAGTAAGCTTTGATCACAATATCAAAAACAACTGGTTTGAATCCCATCCCATCAAGCAGCAGGGGAAGAGATGCAAAGCATACTGGAAATCCAGAAAGTTGTTGAAAGTGATGGGCAGATGGAAGGCAGCACTCACTACATAAAAGTGGTGTAGTGGTTAGCGCTTCTGCCTTGCAGCACTGGGGGTCCCTGGTTCAAATCCCGGCCAGGTCACTATCTGCAAGGAGTTTGCATGTTCTCCCTATGCTTGCGTGGGTTTCCTCCGGGTACTCCGGTTTCCTTCCACACTCCAAAGACATGCTGGTAGGTTAATTGGCTTCTCTCTAAGTTGGCCCTCTACGTATGTATATGAGATAGGGACCTTAGATTGTAAGCTCCTTGAGGGTAGGGACTGATGTGAATGTGCAACTATGTAAATTGTCGGCGCCGCCCACCGAAATAAATAAAAGGGATTTTTCCCAGTAAGCTTTGATCACAATATCAAAAACTGGTTTGAACCCCAGCCAGGTCACTATCTGCAAGGAGTTTGCATGTTCTCTTTGTGGTTGGTTGGGTTTCCCCCCACACTCCAAAGACATGCTGAAAGGTTAACTGGCTCCTGTCTAAATCGGCCCTGTATTGCCCCATTTCCACACTGTCCCGGACCCCGCTTTTTGGGCAAAACGAGGTGTGAAACTCCTCTCTGATATTGTGGTGTCCACTTCACTAATCTCATTTAAAGACCTAGCCGCAAGGAATGCTATACCCCCCAAATTAATTTTTCGCTACCTACAACTCGCCCATGCCTTCAGCGCTCAATTCCCGGGAGATGGGGTTCGCCTGGGTGAATCTCAATTGGAGACCCTGGCTGGGACGGTGGGACTGAGGAAGCCTGCCTCCAGTTTCTATACTACCCTACAGATCCTGAAATTCTCTAGCCTGCTCACATTACAGAATAAGTGGAGAATGGACGTCCCTGACATGGACGGGGAAGACTGGGAGGAAGTCTGGGATGCACCCTTTAAACAATTGGTGGCAATAAGGGATAGAATGGTGCAATTCAAGATACTACATAGAGCATATTTTACCCCCCATCGCTTACATAAAATGAATGCATCCATCTCTCCGTCCTGTTGGAGATGTACGTGTGAGGAGGGCGGGTTTTTCCATGTCTTTTGGGAGTGTCCCCTCATCAGGTCCTACTGGGGCTCCACAGTAGAATATATCTCAAGGATTACCTCATTGCCACTGACACCATCGCCGAGAATGTGCCTCCTGGGCCTGGTGGAGGATGTAGCTCCGACCAGGTCGGAACGCATGTTGATAGGTCTGACATTGTTTTATGCTCGCAAGGCTATAGCTATGTGCTGGAAGAAACCGGCCCCGCCGGAACTCTCCTTTTGGAAAAAATTGGTGAATGACAACTTACCTATGTACCAGGAAACGTATGCCAACAGGGGATGTCCAGGGAAGTTCCATAAAATCTGGTATAGCTGGCTAGAATGCTCTAACTCGGCAGTAGACCTGGATGCACGCTCTTAAGGGGGACGATTGCCCCTGTGGGGAGCTCTAGACCTGCCCGGTCCATGTCTGACCTGAGAATCCGGAGGAGATGAGTGCCCCATTATCTAGCTCACCCATCCCAGGACCTCCTGCCAAGGCCGGAGCCCCTGGCAGGCATATAGGAGGGCTGTGGGAGGGCCTGGCGAGCCCCGTTGGGGAATGATCCCCCACCTGTAATGTAGAACCAGAATTGCTTCTTGTTTTTTTTGTTTTTCTTTGCCCTTTTGTTCCTTTCTTTTCTTTTTCACGGCTATTGAGGCTGTATGGTTTTGTTAAATGCACTGCTATGCATGGTGCCATTGATGTTAGGCACAAATAGCGTGCACAGTTGTACTATTTGCTTGTAAAACAATAAATTGTTTTATATATATGGCGCTATATAAATAGTTAAATACCAGTAATAATTTATAAATATGTAGTCCTGGTACAATGCTGATGTTATAACAGGATAGTGTATTCTTGACCCTTGCAGTGCAGGGGTAGACTCACCTCAAGTGTTTGTTTTTGTCTAGGAGCTAAAACAAAAGTTATACTCACCCAAATTGCAGAGTCGGCTGGCTGCTACTCCGGTCCTTGCTGCCTGTCTATAGGCTATACCCCTTTCTGCAGATTTTCTATGGTCAGATTGAAAAAGTGCAATCCGATAGGATGCAGGTGTTGTTCAGGTATTTGGAGAGCCAGCGGGGCCAACTAGCAAGATACTGAAGCTTTGGCCCAAGCTCTACTGCCCTGATCCACGACAGATCTCTCTTCAGAGGGGACACTGGAGCCTGCCGTCCATCTGAACGAGGCCTTATACAGTTATGTATTCATTAAAATATCTTTCGTTTTTTTTTAAATGCAACTAGTATAATTACCTGAATTCGACTTGGTATCAGCCTCTTGCAATTCTCTGTACTTTGGAACTCAGACTGAAGGGGAAGGCCACCACTTGGAGCCAATCAGGCAAATTGCATGCACTTCTACTGATAAGGAACATGCTGGCAGGAGGAGAGGGATGATCTTCTCAGTCTGCTGCTGCCCTTTTACTGTCAAATTACAGACTGGGGACAGGTAGGTGACCCAGCTGTGCTGTATAACTGCAATATATAAAAGTCAAGTCACCAACCTGGCTCTGCTTATTGACTGAGCAGTTTAAAGGGTTAATTCACTTTGTTCACCTTTCAACAAACAATGAGATGGTGAACTAATGCACAGCATCCTCCTCAACCCCCCCGTCCCTGCTGTACTTGGCCCGCCACCCTCACCAGCCTGTATCAGTCCCAACATTTGAAAGCTTCACTACACAGCCCTGCAAGCTGTATAGCAACATTATGCTTGCAATGGGCCATGTGACGCTGACCAATGAGATTCTCTTCTGAGTATTCTTTCTTCCAGAATGGCATCCCAGATAAAAGGGGAGATTTTCACTGGTCAGCATGGTCACATAGCTGCGTTGACCGATCCCCATTGCAAGCATTAAGTTGCTTAACACTTCCAGGGCTGTGTAGTGAAGTTTTACAAATGTTGGGACTGTTAAAGAGGCTGCTGTGAGTGGCTGGTGATGGTCATCATTGCAGGGGGTGAAAAGCGTATTTTCAGTTCACCTTTCATTTCTTATGAAATAATGAATTAACCCTTTAAATCTCTAGACTCAATAGGCAGGAGTTAAAATCCTTTGGCAGCAGGGTCATCTCTATAATGAGGCAGCCTGAGGCTATTGCCTCAGGTGGCCTCTATTGGGGAGGCGGCAGGCAGAGCGGCATGGCCACTCTGCTGCACAATGTTTGCAGCGTCCCATGTTGCTAAGAGCTGGGTGGGGAGATGTGTAAGGGCCATGAGTGTAAGAGCTATGTGTAAGAGCTCTTAGGAACCTAGGATGCTTATGCTGGCATCCCGCCGAGCTCTTGGAAATCAGTGACGTCACTGTTTGCCAGCAAGAGCTTCCCGCCGAGCTTCTGGCAATCAGTGATGTAATTTGTTATCAGGAGCTCAGCGGGATGCCGCCCTAGGCAGCAAAAAGTCTTGGGACGCCCCTGTTTGGCAGTTAAAACAGCTCCTACATATGTATTTCAATTGCAATATTAAATAATAAGCTGATCCTGTTCAGTCAAAACCAGATGATTAGAATAGCTGTAGGGACAGAAGAAAAGCAGGGTCAACAAATCTCTAAGAATTCTAAAGGCCAGAGGAGGGCAACTCCGGCCCTCCAGCTGTGCTTAGATTACAAATCCCAACATGCCTCTGCCTCTGAGAGTCATGCCTGTAACTGTCAGTCTTGCAATGCCTCCTGGGACCTGTAGTTCCACAACAGCTGGATGGCCGTGGTTGCCCACCCCTGCTATAGGCCATGATGGATTTTCTTTTAAATGAAAACAGGGCGACCATGAATGCTGAACACATCGACATCTGTACTCATACAGCAATCAGAAAAACAAAGATATGTCTAGAGCTGTAATGTCGGTGCATTGAGTCACTGAGGCTAGGCTATTGTAGACAAAGCCGGTACGAACTGTGTCACCGGTCAATATAATACACTTTGAGCTGAAGATGAATGATGTAAAATTCCGCCTACTTGTGCTGCGTTCATTTATAAACAGCTCTGTTAACAATATGGCCCATTTTCCTCTCTAGGCCTGTGCTCCGGCCTGCCGCTGTGTACAGCAGAACGTATGGGAAGTATAAGGAGAGGGAAGGCCTGTGGGAGTGGGTACTGATTGACACCATGACGCATGAACTAAACTGTGTCATGCAGGAACAGAGTGTTCCAAGCTGCAGTAAAAAACACAAACAGCCTATTCCAGGGCCTCACTCCTTCTATAAGGAACATAAAAGATGGACATGTTATGGCAAGGTTTCCTTTCCTATTCACGGCACAGGACATGAATGGCTGCTAAGAGAGGAAAGGAAAGATCTTGCAGTGTCAAAATGCATCCAGAAAGCACTTGATGACTGCAGCAGATGGTTCCTCTGTTCATTGTACGTGTGTATGATATCAGGACAGTTTTTATTTTGATATTGCTGTGCCAAAATAAATACTGATTACGCTGCAACTATATTCCAATACTGAAATCAAAAAATATTTGTATTGTTTGTATTGATCGGAGCAGAACAGAACAGATGTCACTTCTGTAAGATCCGTGTCCATTCAGTTGTGATTGAGGTAAAAACTGAGATGTACGGACCCGTGTTAGGTGTATAGGCAGCCGGATGTAAGCGGACATGTATCTGTTTACATCCGATTACCTCCGATCTGTCATGTTCAGGTCCATCAAAACGGAACTCTTCTCTGGTTTTATTTTCTTTTACTTCCACTTGTAATGCTGACCATGCACATTATCGAATGTTCTGACACACGTAAATGCTTTGAAAGTCTATTGTTTGATTTTAACATTGGCATTTTGGAATAAATGGAGTTTCCTAAACTCACTGTTCGAAATTTTCACTGTTCGAAAAATTCCCCATCCTGCTCCTTCGCTTTGTTTTGCCACTACCGTCAGTGGCATCACAAGAGGGATCCGGGGGGAGGAACGGCCCGCACCAGGTGACACCATCAAAGGGGGTGACACCAAAATGCCTGAGAGTCATTTTGGTGTCACCCCCTCTAAAACGTCAGGCACTCGGTCATGGACCAAGAGCCCTACAGCTACACGAGAGAGGAGGGGACCCGGCGGCATACCGCAGGATGAACTTTTTCTCTTGTGTGCTGACGTCTATCACCGAGATGGCCAATGGCAGTTAAGTGTCACGTCACGTCTTTAGATGCTTGTGCGATGATATCACGCGACTGCGTAAAGACGGCCTAGTGGGTGACACCCAGCTTTGTAAAAGAAATAGCCACTTGTAATCTCCATGGCAAGTTCTTGTGGCAGGGTGACAATGCAGGAGTACAGTGGGGAGACGGAGACAGTGTTGTCACCCTATAACATGAAGTGTCTCACCAAGGTCCTTCATGACAGGATCATCAATTATTTTAAAGATGAAAATGAAATCTGAAAGTGGGGCTACCTCTGCACTGCAAGGGTTAAAGGAGAACTATGGAGTCAGGGCTTTTCCCCATAGTTCTCCTAAGGGTCACGGGAGAACACAAACTAGCGTTCTCCCGTGACCCAAAGCTCGCGGTATACTGCGATGCCTCAGCCGGGACGGATCCCGACACTGCTGTCGAGATTGACAGCTGGCTCTGCCTATCCAGAGGCAGAGCCAGCTGTGCCCGCCCCCCTCCCCCGTCCGTTTTACCAGCCAGTGCTGGAAGATCGGACAGGGGAGGGGGGAATCCCTGCAGGGACCCGTGAGTGACAGTCACGGCTCTCTGCAGGGACATGATCGAGAAGTGAGTGAGCGCCGGTATGTGTTCGCTCACTTCCCTGATCTACTGAGCCAACCTGTGACAGTTTAATTGTCACAGGTCGGCTCAGATTATGAGGCTTAGTGAAAATCACTCGCCTCATGATTCGTCCTTTAAGTGCTTGTTTTGTCTAGGGAGCTAAAAGAAACATAGTTATACTCACCTGATCCTAGGAGCCAGGTTGCTCTTAGCCCTTGTTCACACCTGAACGTTTTGTAGCGCGTTCTACGCTCGACGAACGCTCTACAAAACGCTCAAAATCATAAATCCCATTGTATTCAATGATCTCGTTCCCACCTTGGCGTATTTCCGCCCGTCCCTAACGTGCTACAAAACGGCCCACGCCTGAAAAGGTACAGGTACTACTTTGGGCGAATCGCGGTAAAAAAACGCGCGACAGACGTGCATATGCAATACGCCTAGGTGTGAACGAGACCTTAGACCAGTGTCTTCAGGCTTGCTCCCCCTCTGCTCCAGCAGTCTAAGGATCCTTTGGTCATCATGTTCTATACAGTGTATAGAATGTGAGGACGCAGAGGGACATAACATCGCTGGAGAGGAGTAGGGCACAGAGTGGAGGGAGTGGTGTAGGAATTGTGGCTTTTTAAGGTAAGTATAACTTGTTTTTAGCTCCCTGGGCAGAAACAAGCACTTAACCCTTGCAGTGCGGGGGGTAGCCCCACTGCAATCGTAAATATTTAATTTCCCTGGAGTTCTGCTTTAATGAAAACTGCAGCCTGGAAAATATTGATAACAACTTTTGAAATGACATGAACATGATAAAACTTTTAGTGGGCATGCTGTTAGAAGTTAGGGTGCACAGAGAGATCAGAAGAATACCATGTGATTGCAGTGGTGACAGGGTCACTTGATGACTGCTGGAGCCTGACTGCTTAGTTCAATCTCTTCTGATCATACAATCATAATGTCAATGAAGAAAACGGTGCTTTTCCGCATGTCTTTGAGGTCTGGTCCAGCAGTGTTGTATGGAGACAATTTTCCAATATATTTTAATTAATTAACCTCACCCTGTACACAGGGAATACTAGGAAAGCTTATGATACCAGGCTGCAAGCCAGATCCCATGCCAAGCCATGGAGTTCTTAGAATGATTTTCAGAAACAACATTCTTCCCAGTCTACTTGGAGCTGCCAGCGCTCAGGTATTGAGCAACAGACTGAAGGACAAAATTATAAAAACTGCTGAGAAGAGAGGAATCAAAGGGACTATCCTGTAACTTTACTATATATAACATTTCAATCTTTTACATATCGGAAAAGTTTAAAGTTGAACTCTGGGATAAGCAAATATTGTCTACATCAGCCTTTCTCAGCCAGGGTACCATCAAGTTTTCACACAGCATCTTGGCTTTTAATGGCGCCTCCCTGCCAGGCGCTATTCCAGGGAGGTTGGGATCTATTCCATCCAGGCCTGTCTCCTGCTCCAGTGATGGTTTGTCCCTCGGCGCCCTCACGTCATATACACTGTATAGCAGAGGAGGAGACAGGGCAAAGCGACTGGTCTAGGAGCCAGCTGGGATCATGCAGTAGCGTAACAAATCGCCATAGCGACCCAGGCGCCGGCTATAGGGCCCGGGGCACAGGGGAGCACAAGGGTGCCCGGCCACATGCTGTGCGGGCCGCCTGGGTCGCTATGGCATCTTATGCCGGTGGCTTTCACTGGCGGCTGTGAGAAGAATGCGCTGCTGTTCAGATCACTGACAGTGATCTGTGCAGCAGCGTGTTCTTCTTACTGCCGCTGCGGAGTTAATGAGAGCCAGCAACGGCGCAGGAGCAGGCTAGACCCGGCAGTGGAGGAGGCGGGGCCCGTGGTCGGCAGCAGAGGAGGAGGAGCCCGGTGACAGAAGAGGTGGGGCCCATCAGCGATCGTGCAGGAAGAGGAGGCGGACAGGTAAGGAGTGTGACCAGCCCACCTGAGGGTGACCCTGCAGAGCCCACCATAGAGACTCTATGGTGGGCTCTGCAGGGTCACCCTCAGGTGGGCTGCGTGGGATCTCAAGTGGGCTCTGCAAGGGACATAACTAGAAGTCACAGGGCCCCATACAAAATTTTGCTATGGGGCCCTGTGATTTCTAGTTATGCCCCTGGGATCATGGTTCAGGTGAGTATATCTGTTATTTAAGCTCTCTAGGCAAAATGAGCACTTAAACCTTGCAGTGCAGGGGGTGGCCCCACTGCAAGGGTTAAGATTTTATTTGCCTGGGGTGCTTCTTTAAGTTTAATTATACTAAATGACTATATAAAATCCCTCCATAAGACACAGGCAGCTAACTAGTTAATGATCCCAGTCCTAGAAAAGTACATTTGTGGGATTCACACAGAACAGTTTGCTGTCAGTGTGTGTTTACATATCATCAGTAATATACACAGCGGTTTCTATAGGGTCATAAATTGAGGAAGTACAAGTATAAGAATAGAATATTCAGACAGTAAAGAAGTACATGCCTTGCAGAGTTCACAAACCAAACATTCCTAGCAAAGTCTATCTGAGTATGTTGACCGAAACTCCGCAGTGCTGCTACATTCAGTCTAGTAAAGATGACCTGTTCTATGTGCCGTCTATGATGATTCATTCCCACACTGCAGAGTTTGTAAAATACATTTCCTATGCTATGCACTAAAATATAATCTGAAATATAAACTCACTTACTTCTCCACTGCATGTGTTTTCAACTGCGCTTATTCACATTGAACGCATATGTTGTGAATGCATAATGCAAAGTAGTGGGTTAACCCTAAATAACAGAGAGTTTCCATGGCGCAGAGGTACTAAAAATGGGCAAAGAGAATAATTAAGGGAATGTCTCAAAACTTTAGCAGAATGATTCTGGAGCAGTTGTCCATGGCAACCAATCAGCAGAAGCTGATTGGTTGCAGTGCAAACCTGCTCCAGATTTTGTCTGCTACAGTTTTGATGAATTCCCTTAAATGTGTTTTTGCTATTTAAAGGGTTTCTAAAGCCTCCCGTGTTTTTGCATATATCTACGGCTAGCAAGCAGTAGATATATGCAACAAGTTAAAAAAAACAAAACGCTTTAACAGCGTTTAAACTTACCCCGTCTTTGCCGCGCGCTCCCATCAGAAAATCTGAAACGGCTCGGGCGGCCGCAAATTATCTTGGGGCGGGCGCATATGCAGTTCGGATTTTCGGACGGGAGACGAGGAGAGACGCAAGATAAGTTTATGGACGTGTGCACACGCATGCAGGCACCGTTGGACAGGAAGTGCCAGCAAGGACAGAGGAATCAGCGCTGGATCGGACACCCGCCGCAACGCTGGAGAGAAGGCTGAAAAGGACAGGAAAGAAGAAGATCGGATTAAGAGACATCATTTAAGGTAAGTGCTGACATTAACATGGGGGGGAGAAACATTTTTTGACTTTAATCAGCTGAAATACGTATACAAGAACTGTTTTTCATGCCAAGGGAATTGTAACTCTGTCCTTCCATTACTTCAATTTACACAACACTGCCCCTTAGGGCCAGTTCACACCATATGCAGTTGTGATTCAGTCCGTTTATTTTGACTGCTGCAGTCAAAATACATCACAATGCTTTCCTATGGGCTTTCTTGTGCTTAATTCACACCATTGCGGTCCATTCAGATGCATTCAGAAAAAGTACTGCTTGTCCTATTTTACCTGCATTTAACTGCACGAAACGCATAAAAAAAGCACTGAAACGCAACAGAACGCATAAAAAAAAACAGAATCGATTGTGGCATCATCCAGGGACATGGAGGGGAAAAAACACATCAAAAACGCATTAAACCGGATCGCAGATGCACGCAGTTGTGATGCAGTTTTTGGTGTGAATGTGAACTAACCCTTAACGCAGTCCTGTCTAGCAAAGGAGCTGACCTGATCTTCCTCTGATGCAGTTTTACTTTCACTTACACATCCACCTCCCCACTCTGTGACTGGGCAGTGAAAAAAAGGAGCAGTTCACTGATGAGCTAATTTCTCTGTCACTCTGCTCTCTCCTCTTATTAGCATGCTCCTTACACTGCGGCACACCTAATGGGCTCCTTGTGCTACTTTTCCCCCCCTCTTTCTGCTTCACTGCAAAGACTGTGGTGTAGACTGCAAGAGGTTCATGCCAAATCATATTTGGGTGATTACCCTTCCACCCAGTATCCACAAGGCATAAATAATAGACATATTTTGTCCAAGCACTTACAGCCATCATGTTTCCAAACAGCTGCTCTGTCTTAGCTCAGCTTCCCTGAACTTCCTGTCCAGTACAACATGACAAGGAACAGATCAGACTCCAGTAGCTCTCCATCTTCCAACGTGCAGAAGGAAAGAGTGAGAAGGGTAGGCTTGCCTTGCTGTGCTTGTGCATTTGTGAATATATTCAATCTTGCTTGTCGTACTCCTTACCGAATATCCCGTGTAATGGGGTGGG
>NW_017306880.1:550143-608218 GCF_000935625.1 Nanorana parkeri
GGATTGGGGGTGCTCGCAGTGACCGCCGCCAGTATCAGCAGACGTGTATAGATGTCACCACCACACCAAAATCCTTACAGGATCACAAAATGTTAATTTGTTGAAGATTCTTGTCATAAAACAAGCGCTTTCGCGGCCGCACAGGGTCCCTTCATCAGGTTTAGCATTCTAATCCACTAACATCATTATTTCCATTCTTATTTATAGAAATGTACACATCATATAGCTTTAGGATCATATAGCTTTAGGATAAGAGCTGCACACTGATCTCGTCTATGAAAGTACATTAATTTAATATGTAATAAAGATAATAAAACATAAATAAGGAGTAACAAATTGTAATATTACAGAAAGAAATCCAGCAATTTCCTGAAGTTTCATGCTAGAAGTGTGTGTTTACAGAAGAGTGCAGTAAGGGGTTGGGGCTGAACTGTGGGTGGATTGAGTGCTGCCGAATGACGTTCTTAATCCTGAACAAATGGGAACAGAGTGTTCCAGAGGACAGAAGAACAACACAGAAAAAAAAAGAAACAGACAGGACTTTCTAGTAATTTCAAGAACACTGGTATTGTAGAAGGCGGAATTATGTTAGTTAAATATTTCCACAAATAATCATTTGCATCGGCTACGTAGGAATAGGTCATAATGTCATTGCCTAGGTTCATGTTTTAACATGCAGAAAGCAGTTTCATTATACCGAAGAGAGAGAAAAAAAAAACAGATCACGAGGTTATCAAATCTAAAGGTCTAATATATTATCAAACTCAAATATAAAGGTTTTTTCCCCTCACACGTATAACAGATGTGTGTACTTTGTGGGGTTTTTTTTTTTAAATTGATGTCTGAAAAGAGACAAAGATAATTTTTATTTCGATTCCCATTTACAGTTTTGAACGATTTATTTAAAGTGATAATACAATTAAAAGTTTTTTAAGATTTATATGTTGACTGAGGGCTGAATCACACCCTCTGCGTTGAAGCTGCACTGGCCGTTTTTTCCAGAGCAGCCCCATCGCAAGACAAGGCAATTTGCCCTGCCACGGATGGTGTGCATTCACACCACCCTGAAACAGACACGGCAGGGCAAACCATTCCCCTCACTCCTGCTTTAAACTCTCAAACTTGTTTTCAATAATTAATCTGGATTAAACAAATATACATTACCCAGAAAAGTATTTCTTTACATTTTTATCCAAGCTCTTACAGCCTTCATGTTTCCAAACAGCTGACTCCAACACACGTAGCTCGGCATCCCTCAACTTCCTGCCCAGTACAAGATCACAAGGGAGAGCACGTCTCCAGCAGCTGTCCATCTACTAGCTTAGAGAAGGGAGGAAGGGAGTGGATTGCCTTGCTGTGCCTGTGTGTTTGTGGAGACACACACAGCTTACTAGCACACACAAGGGTGGCTCCATGTGACACTGCAAGGGAAAGGAGACACCCTAAAACAGCATATCAAGACCCATGCTCAGGGAACCAGCTGATTCTGCAGGAAACCAAAACTTAAACATCAAGAAGCGGCATCCATTGTAAGCGATTTATCCAGGATTTGAAATAGCTTATTTCCATTTGACTTTAATATCAGCTAATCTTTAAATATTCCCCGTCTGTCACACTTTTCAGATGCATATTTGCAGCTAACATGGAGACTCCATATTTATGTAGAAAAACAAATGAAATAGTACTGAAAAAAGAACAGAATGTATTTTCAGGACTGTTTGTACTCAGGCACTACAGTATATACTGTATATCTTAATGGCCAAACACTCCACAACCAATGATACATGGCAGTGTAAGAATGTCTTTATGAGTTGCAGATGTGCTGCAGTGTGTGTATGGTGAAAGTAAGATTGATTACAAAGAATATTTCTGGTGCTGTATGCAGAACTCAGTCCATCTGTGTCTTAGAATAGCAGAATGCAACTGACTGACCTTGTCACTGTCATTCTAACTGCTTCACTATTTACAAAACACAAGCCATTTCAGATACATAAAACCTGTTTTCTTGGCCTCCTGATAATTGTAATAGACTGTATGTGTAAAATAAAATGATAAAATTGCATAAGGCAATTTTAGACCTATAAGCTCAAAATAGGGATGTGCGTAGGACAAAAAGGGCATATCCTAGGTACATCAGAATGGATGGAAACTCTGGTCAGACAACATGACTATATGCGCTAACTAAGGTGAGCAGACAAAAACAGACATAGCCTGTCCAATGTAATCTTTAAGTAGAAGTCTGGGGCAAAAAAAAAAATCACAAACATAGCCTTGCAGTGGGGCTACCCCTGCACTGCAAGGGTTAAGTGCTTGTTTCTTTTAGGGGGACTGAAATAAAGCTCTTTTTACTTATCTGATCCTCGGTCCCATGGTGGTCAGCACTCACTTCTCTCCCTGTCAGCTTCAGCTAATGTCCCTTGGTGTTCTCACATCTAATACAAGTCAATGGACCTACATAAGATGTGATGACCTCAGTGGTCCTTAGACCATTGGAGCTCAGGGAAGAAGAGGCTGTGGAGACCGGTCTAGCAACCCAGGGGGATTGAGGATTAAGAAAATATTGCATTATTTGTGTCCCCTAAACAAAATGAGCACCTAACCCTTGTAGTGTAGGGGTAGTCCCACTGCAAGGGTAAGTTTGTGGTATAAAGTTCTTCTTTAAGATAACTGTACGGGCCCATTTACATTGTTTTGTGTTTTCAGTGTGGCCCTTTAACCTACATAAAAATATCCTCTCCCTGCTGCATGGTATTTTTTTATTTATTTATTTTTGATTCATTGATACAAATCCCCCATGGTAGTGCCAAGCTAGCCATACCAATTTTAACAATAGCTGGCAAAATATGCTTTGAAAAAAGACTAAAAAAAAGGCTTCAATAGGGTACGGTGCTATGTTTGGGGCTCGCGGACTTCCTGCTGGGTTCGCCAAACATCCTAAGAACCGGACTTTACCTGGTATGCTTATCACTATATTCTACCCCAGTGCTCAAAATGTCAAATCCTGAGCTACTAGCCAGGCCTTAAGAGTTACTAGCCACCAGTTGCCCCACCTAACCCTTACCCTGCCCTGGCCTTAACTCCGCCCCTAAACACACCCTCTTAAATAATCTTATGATAATTCATATTTTTTTTGATAGTTGCCGCTTGTAAACGGCAGATTAGGGATTCCTGCTGCAGGAAAACGCAAGTTCCTGACACAGGAATCTCTAATCACACCTGAAATATACTGTAGGTGTGAATGGGGCCTAATATACACATACACTAAAGGTGTCCATACACCTGCCGATTATCGTCCGATAATCTCGATGATCCTGCGATCGTAGAATAATCGGCAGGTGTATGGGCAGCGTGCGACCGCTTCTACTGTAAGGTCGTACGACTTTAGTCTTCCAAGCACGCTGGAAAACCTGCCGAAAATCGTACGATTTTTGGCGGGTTGGTGGCGTGGTCGGAAGACGCAACCACAGACTGCCAGATCAGCACTGCAATCATCGGAAGCCCTCCCCTCAGCGGTGACGGCTTGCGATGATCGCAAGTACGATCTGCCTGTCCAAGATGGGCAGATCGTACGAAAGTTTAATGACTTTTAATGACCTTACGACCATAGCATAACGAAAGTCGTGCGATGGTTGTAAGGTGTACGGGCAGCTTAAAACACAATAATACACTTCTCAACGTTACACCTCCCCCTCACATAAATATAATAATAAAATTCCCCCCCGCACACAAAAAATAATACACTCCTCCCCGTTATAAGCCCCCCCACACAAATAAAATAATATACTCCCCCCTTATTAACCCCCCCACACATAAAATAATACGCTCCCCTTATTAACCCCCCCACACATAAAATAATATGGTCCCCCCTTATTAACTCCCCCACACACAAAATAATAATAGACTCAACCCCTCTCCCAGCCCCTTCACCGGTTCATGTCTTTGCAGACAGGCGGCTGTGAGGAGGATCGATCCCTGGTTATCTGGGGGTGATTAGTGAGGTCTGTAGCAGGAGTTGGCCTGCTGACCGGTACTTGGAGATCCAAATTTCCACTCGCCCTCACTTTATTTTTACTCGCCAAATGCGAACAGGCGAGTGGAAATTTTGAGCCCTGTTCTACACCAATGCAATATTTATATTTATGAACTGAACGTCTTTGATGGTAACACGATCATTAAATAATTTAACATATAAAACTGACTTTGTAATATGAGGCGTTTACAGTTTATAATGCTTTACTTAATAAAAAGGCAACAGTCAGCAGGTACATAACAACCCATCAGTAATTCAATTTGAAAAAATACTTACTAAAAAAACAAAAACCTGTTTGCCTTAGGTTACTTTATGTTTTTTTTATATTTTTTGCATACATACATAATCATATTATTAAAACTTATCTAAAAAACTAAAAATGTACTGGAATGACAAGTTTTCATACCAATAAACTGATCGTTTTTGCAGGAAGAAGGGTTTGGCGTCCCCACTTCAGCCGCACGGTTCGTGCCGCGCGTTTTCACTGCGATTCGCAGTAAAAAACGCGTGACAAACACGCGTTTCCGAGGGCTATCCGGCTGTATCCTAATGGATACGCGCAGCAAATACGCCCCAAAGAAGCAGATGTACTTCTTTGGGCGTAGGGCATTTTGCAGCGCTTTCACATGTTGAGCATTTTACAGCGCGTAGGAACGTGCTGTAAAACGCCCAGGTGTGAACCAGGCCTTAAGGATTGTCTCTTCCTGGGATGTTCATTGTTTATTGCAAAAGAGTGGATGCCGATTCTTTAGACAACCTTTACTGTATACAGTATCTCCACAAGGGCATCTATGGTCAAAAACTAAAAAAAAATCTGTATTTCTATACTGAATTTCCATAAGTTCTATTCCACTCCTAATAATCATATTGATCTCAAAGTTTGTAAACGTACTTGTTGAAAATGCCCCTAGGATGTACTTTGCAATTATTAGCAGTGCTGTCAACTGTTGGGCTGTCTATCTGATAGAATTTATCAACAGCTCAACTGCCAACTGAAGAAGTGCACACAGCATGCTGACTACGCTGCTGCTAAGGCTAGGTTCACACCCAGGCGATTCAGATGCCGAGCTGTTGTCATTTACTGTTCATTGTAAACCGTGCATTTTTCAATGCATGTCTATGGGACACAAACCGCGCAACAACCGCCTGAAAATAGCTCCTGTACCTTTTCGTGCGACAGGCGATTTTGGTCGCGTGACAAACCACGCGATAAATAGTCAAGGCCTGCTTCGCCCAGTTGTTATTTATTGCCCGGGACCTGCTAGAAGACTCTGGCAGGTGCCAGCCAGTAGGAAACAGTTGGACGGAGCTAGCAGTGACATCACTAGCTCCGCCCAATTGTTTTTATCTTGAAGGCATCTGTCAGATTCGACATTATGCGAAAGGAGTTTGTTGCGTGCAGTCTGGTCGGCATGCACCGTTATTTTAAAATTATTTTTTATTTAGTTATTTTTTTATTTCACCAAATCGTCGTTGTCGTGGACAACGGTGGACGTCGTGATTGATGCTGGATTACATCGATCATGAATTTAAAAAACTTGTATTTTGTTTTGTTTTTTTCAATTAAAGGAATTTTTCTAAATCTGGCTACTCTACTTTTCCAAAGAATATTAAAAGATAAGTATGACATTCAGGATATCTGATTAAATGAAAGACAGGCACACTAAAAAGATATGACCATATACCATACAGATAAGACAAAAAAACAAAACTTGATGGTTGGATTGGGCCACAGGTCCATCTGACATCTTATGTTTATGGCTGTATGGCTAACAACCAATATTGTACAGGTTGGGAAGTAAAGACAAACAAAATGATCATTACCTGCTGCCATTTCTTATAAATGGCCTATAAGTATTTCAATGGGGTTTAATTAGGTTAAAGCTGAACTCTGAGAAAAGCATCTTGGTGTGCTTTGTCTGTTTCTTCCACATCTGTGCAGTAATCCAGTGTGAAACTTTCCCTTTCTGAAGGCGCTTTCTGTAATGAAGACCGGTCAGTGATGTTCTCTCTCCTTGTGCAGGGGGACTAGTCTTGTATCCGCACCCTCCTGATTTTTTTTTGCAGGCAGTCTGTAATGGGTGGGGCCTGCTGGGTTCCTCCCACAGCTCTGATCTCTGCACAGGCTTTGTATAGCACAGTGTTGGTGTCAATGCTACAATTCCAAAGCAATTTCTGGGTTTGCTAAGACATTTGGTGCACACAAAGTGAATTCCTTGTGGTAATTGATATTGGAGGAGAGGCAGTTTAATCTTAGACTATGCAAGGGATTTTTTACTGTGAGAATAGTAAAAATTTAGAATACCCTTCCACAGTCAGTAGTATCCGCCGATTACATTGATAAATCCAAGAACCTCTTAGATGAGTTTCTTAATTCACTAAATATACAAGGACATGGGAGCTATTAGAGACAGGTATATACAGACACACACATACAGGTAGGTTGAACTGGATGGACCTGTGTCTTCATTACGTACTATGTATGTTAATATGTAGGCTAGATGTTTACTGCCATTATTTCCCTACTAATACTAGTTGCCTGTCTGTCATGCTGACCCAATAGCGTTATTATTTTCTGAGTTAATGACTTGGTATAGGTCTGTACATCAAGAATACTTCCTTACCGAATGCTTGCACAGACAAATAAAATATAGACGCCAGAGTTAACCACACAAGTATTATTTTCATGAGATAATCAATGGCAGCTTACATATTTCAGTCACTTTAAGTTTCATGAGATATGAAAAATATGTTTACGAAGGAATAAAGCACCACTGGTTGCATCCCACTATAACATGCATTGCTATCGGTTTTCATGAATGGGAATGAGTACTTGATACATTTGAGTGTCATGTAATTCCTAGTAAGCAGCTTGAGAATCTGGAATAACACAGCACGTCACTTGCTCCTGATCCAGAGCTGTATTACAATCAGTAACATCTGTTGTTCTCACACAAATAGGGACACGCACATAATTATACTCACACTGGAGGAGGCAGAGAATGAAATCATCTTCTGAATATCTAGAGCAAGCATGCCAAGATCAACACATCTATTAACACATATCTGTCAGAGCCGAGCACATGACACTCAGCAGCTCGCAGGCCAAGAATACCAGAAACTGCAGCGACCTGCTGATTGCCCTGTGTAAGATTCAAAAGATCTGAGCGTTATGTAATGGAGATCTCGTGAACACTTGTATAAAACGTTCTTGATATTTTAATGATAAAATGTTGTTCTGCGGGGATCAGCTGAGACACCACAGGAAAAGATTTAATCAGGTCACCCGGTCCTTTGTACAAGTTGGAGTTAAAGCTGACTCCGGGCATAAAAAAACAACCCTTCAGCTTGCTCATAATTGCTCATCATAACGTTCTTCTTTTAAATGATTGTAAAAGTGATCTACTGATGTAGAGACCAGTCACCTCTGCCTGCTGCCTATGTGCAGGGTGACAGGTCTCCACACATGGGGGGCCTCCACTCGCATACACAGACAGTGCTGCTGCCCATAGTAGAAGGATCACAGCAGCAGATGATGTTGTTACTTGACAATTGTCATTCCAAATTTTGTTTGATTTTAACATTTGATTTTGGAATGAATGGAGTTTCCTGAATGAAAACCTCATTCACTGTTAGAATTTCATTAATTCAAGAAAAAATTTCCACCCTCTTCCTTTTTTCCAGCTCCTGTGGAAATTGATCGTTTATTTGACCCCATTAGCTATTAGAAAATAGAACGTAGATTCCAAAAACACATTTAAAAAAAATGAAATTCCACCAGTGTAAAAAGGACATGAAAAAAGCACAGGAGCTTTTTTGGGCAAAATAATGGTTCTTGGCCTAGTAGACTTCATCTGGCTGGTGAGGGCCCACAAGACCCTCTACCATCCCAGTGATGCCCATTACAAGAATCATGATAAGCAGCAGAGGGCCTGCGAAGAAATTGGGTGTGAGGTTTTCCTGGACTAGGAGCTTCGACAGCACCACAACACCACACAGAAAAACCAGGAAGCAGATACAAGGATAACAATGACCTAGGATGTCACAAATTATAGTGCTTTCAATCAGCCAAAGCAAAAATGCATAAAAAACATGAATTTCCACAAAAAAAGCTTCAAGATCTCTTGGCAATGCTTAAACTGAAGTTCCTGAGGCTAATCCTGCCCCCATAGTACAGCCTATTAGCCCAGCCACCCACTCTGCAAGTCCCCAATGCTGTGAATGGGGATGACATCACAGGGTTCAAGAACCTCTATATCTCTACATTGAAAAAATACTATATGATGTACACATTAGGACGAATCTTTCTTTGCAATCTATGATTTTTGACCAAAGATCAGCTTTCAAATGGAACCTAAAAAGGTAAATTTCAACAAAATAATTGTGTCCTGGTGGCGAGCTATTTATCTATGCACTACTTGTTTGTAGTCCTATTAAATGTAGACACAAATCTGAATTTGTCTACAGACCTCAGATGGTGGATAGTGGATGGTGGTTGGTCAGCCAGTCCAGCTATTGAATAGGCTTTCTTCTGTTAACATGCAGATCAAACCCCTGAAGCTATAAAGGAGGGATGATTCAGGGCACCAACTTACAGTATGTCAGTTGAAGACAATAATGATTGGCCAAGAAAATCTAAACCAGGCAACTGTCTCCTCCCCATGGAATGCTTGGCCCGGGCTTATAGAAATAACAATTTTTCTGAACCCAACTGTAACAGCTGAACTGAACAAATGGTCCTGCATGTTTGCACATACCCTAAAGGGCCTCGGTCACAAAAATCACTCACAAAATACACTTAGTCCCGGTAAAGAAGAAAGAAGGTACTTACCTCTCCCAAACAGCACTTCACTGTAGAGAAAGCTGCTCTCAAATCCAACACTTCTGGAGTGTGGACCTGTGTGTACCCGCTGTGCTCTGCGCTTCCCTCCTCCCACCACTACAGGACAAAGTAGTGACTAAGGGGTTGGATCAATGTTTGGTGGCACGGTAGATGAATGTATTTGACCTTTGAGTCAGAACTGGTTTAAAGTGGACAAAGTGCAACACTGCACATATACCATATAAAATTTAATTATGTAAAGGTATGGAAATGCTTGCATACTCAAAAGGCTACTTTTACATTAGTATCAACTAGGGATGCACCGATACCAATACCGGTATCAGTATCGGTGCTGATACCGAGCATTTTCACTCGTACTCAGGAAAATTACCGGATACTAAGCGCCGATACCAGTGCGTTACATTTTTAAACACAAGCGGCTACCTCAAGGTCCTGCACTTGCTGTGGACCTTGCAGTGTTGCTTACAGTGCTGGCTGCTCATATACTCCTCCCCTTTCTGTGGATCCCCACCGCCTGCCTCTTGACCCCCTGGTGACACGCAGCATAGCCCTCCTCACACCCCGTGCAGCCCTGGTGAGATGCCGCACAGCCCACCAATATCCCTGCACAGCCCACCTAAGAGACCGCACAGTCCACCCGAGACTTTGGAGACATCAGGCCACCACCCTGGAGCAACACAAAGTATGTAGCTTCATATTATTCTGCATTGCTGCAATCCCAGCAAATGTACTCTATAGCTGGTAATATTCTGCATTGCTGTATAATGTATTGCTGGCATTTATAGTGCTCTAAAGCCTGTGCCATTCTGTATTACTGGGATTTGAAGTCCTTTATAGCCAGTTCTATTCTGCATTGCTATATAGTATATTGCTGGAATTTGTAGTGCTATATAGTCGGTACCATTCTGCATTGCTGTATAATGTATTGCTGGGCTTTGTAGTCCCTCTACTGCTTGTAGTCAGTGGCAGAACTACCAGGGTCGCAGAAGTTGCAGTTGCAACCGGACCCTGGTACTCCACAGTAGAGTACTGTCACATGACACTAAAAAAAAGGTATCAGTAATTGGTATTGGCGAGTACTTGAGGAAAAGTACTCATATTTGGTTTGGACAAAATGGTTTCGATGCATCCCTAGAATAAACAACTATCTATCCTATAACAGACTAGCAGCATGGTACAATAAATTGTACTAACCTGGAGAAATAGATTTTGGCAAAATCTGCAAAGGTATGGGTCCTTTTATATATTTGCTGGTAAATACCTGTAACAAATTTACATAAACATAAATCAGACCTAAAGTGTATCTTTACATTGAATATCCATAAGTTCTATCCCACTCCTAATAACCATATTAATCTAGAAGTTTGTATTAAGGATGTAGGATTGCAGCGACACAATTTCACTTCCTTGTGTCACCACTCCTGCAGAGCCTGCCATCTTAACTACAACTCGATGTCTGAACAATGTACTATAATCATTGCTTGCTGGAAGCAGTGCATGATGGGATATGTAGTCTTGAGAAATCGAGATTCCATCACATCAAGCAGCAGGTAAAGGGATGCAAAGCACATTGGGAATCCAGGAAGTTGATGAACGAGAGGTGCAGACAAAAAGCAGCACTCACTACACAAGAGATTTTTTCAAGTAAACTTTGATTCCATTATCAAAAAACAAAACTATAGTATGTAATTCTATTACAAGTATAACAGGATAATATATGCTTGGACTTTACAACTCCTTTAATTAAAAAAAAAGCAAAGAGAAATATGGTAACCCTTAGCAGCCATTTTACTATTTTGGGTAGTGATGGAAGTTAAAACCTAATGCCTGTGGCATACTGCAATTTGTCACACCACACACTGTTTTACTGAATAAGCCAGCATATATGCTGTAAAGGAAACCACAAAGGCTGCCATTGCTGACCTGCAGAAAATGTTTCATCATGTGAAATCCCAACTCCTCGTATGCATAGATGTTGTTTGTTGATCATGACTAAGAAAGTACAAGCATTTTTATGTGAAGTTCAGCAATGGCAGCCTACACATTACCACACTCATGACAGTTTTCTTTTAAAGATGAACTCCAAGATAAGCAAATATTGAGTAAATACAAGATACATGTAAATTCTCACTTGAATCTTGGCGTGCTTCGTGTATTTCTTCCAGATCTGTGAAGTAATCCCGTGTGAAACTGCCTATGTACAGGAAGACCGCTCACTGCTACTCTTTCTCTTTTTGAAGGGTGAGGGTCTTTTTGAAGGGTGAGCAGTCTTATATCCGCCTCCCTCCTGTAGCTTTTTGCAGGCAGACTGTAGCGGTTGCATCTGCTGGGTCCTTCCCACAGCTCTGCTCTCTGTACAGGTTATGTGTAGCACAGTGATGATGTCACTGATACCTTCATAAAAAAATATATGTTTGCAAGGCATTTTGTGCACACAAATTGGATTTATATCCTTTGCAGCTATTGATGCATATACAGGTGAAACTCGAATAATTAGAATATCGTGCAAAAGTAATTGCAGTAAGTGCTGCAAAAGGGGCCCAAACCAAGTAATGAGTACATATGCATGCTTGTACTTTTCAGAGGTCCGATATTGTTCTATGTACAATCCTTTTTTTATTGATTGCATGTAATATTCTACTTTTTTGAGGTTGTGGATTTGGGGTTTTCATGAGCTGTAAGCCATAATCATCACAATTATGACAAATCACGGCTTGAACTATCTTGCTTTGCATGTAATGAGTCTATCTCATATATTAGTTTCACCTTTTAAGTTGCATTAGTGAAATAAATGAACTTTGCACGATATTCTAATTATCGAGTTTCACCTGTATTTAAATTAAGGTTCTTGTGCTCAGGGTTCAGCTTTAAAGGGTTATTAAACCCTCAGCATGCTTTTGCATATATCTACTGCTAGCAAGCAGTAGATATATGCAAAAACTTAAAAAAACAAAACCTTTTCGAACAGGTTTTAACTTACATGTGTCTTCGCCGCGTGCTCCCGTCTGAATATCTGTAGAGTCTTGGGCAGCCACAAAGGATCTTGGGGCGGGCGCATGCGCAGTTCAGATGTTTGGCCGGGAGACGAGGAGAGACACAAGGTAAGTATATGGAGCAACGTGCACCCGCACAGACTCCATGGGACATCAGAGAAGAGGAGGACAGAGGAGTCAGCGCTGGATCGGAGACCCGCACCAGCTGGAGGGACATCTGAAAACTACACTAAAGAAGAAGATGATCGGATTAGGAGGCATGATTTAAGGTAAGTCCTTGCACTAACATTGGGGTGGAATTATCCTTTAATGTCACAAATATCTGGCTTCCTCCAATGCATGGCTGCCCTTTTATTGAGTGAGTGAGTTTATCGTTCTATAACAATAAAATAACTCTCCTGGATGGTGACATACACAGAGGATTGCATAACCCTGCTTCTGTGGGTGGCCATGTTCAAAGATTTTCAATATATACTCTATCTCTAATGGTATCCATAACCATTCAATGACAGCCTCCTGATATGGCCAATTGTGGATTTAGCCAAGTAAACCTGATAGCGGGAGCATCTACTTCCTACAAAGCTGCGTCACATGCAAATCAAAGATAACACTTTTGATTATGAAATTATAGCCAGTATGTAACAATTGGTAAATTGTGTTTACTCAACGACACTTGCAGACTATCTGCAAGTGCCATTTTACACTGCAAGTCCCGACTCCCGGCTACCACATTTCTGTATTTAGTGGCAGTGGAATTGCTGCAGGGAAGGAGGAGCAGGGCATACATTTTTTTGGGACATTTTATAGGGCATATTTTCTATGTCTATGCATCAAGTGGTTAAGGAATTATCACAAATGAAGAGAAAAAGATGTACAGCAGATGCAATATACAGAAAATTGTTACTTTGTACATTCACGCTGTTATGAACTAGCTAGAGCGTGGGATTTCTTCATTCTGCCAAGTAGAGACAAGATTTGATTTGTTATTGTTGTGCAACTGAACAACAAACCAACAAATCTGAAAACATCTTAAAATAAAAAAATAAAATAAAAAACTTTGCGCTACTTTTCTACACAAATCAATCATATGGACATTTTCATGAATGCTGGAATAAGTATTCCATTTTGTGCCTAAACCTACTGACATTTTTCATAACTCAGGTAGTACATAATTACCGTATATTATGTTTGAGCCTGATTCATTGCTTGCTAAAACTGCATTGTGCATGATTGGATGGAGTTCTACACAGTTCAACTGCAATGTAAAGAACTGTTATAGCAAAAAAATCCTTATTCCCTTGCTGCAGAACGCTAGCAACAATAGACAAGGCTGCCAGCAACAAAATAGGAATAGGTAAGGAGATAGGAATATAATTAGATGACTGAGCATTATCTGAACACACAGACTGCATAAAACACATAGGGCTTTGCCAACATTTTGTGACTTCAGCTGCATGGAAGGAGGGTGAGATAATGCTGTAAAAATAGAGGAAGTGCCTCACTTTCATCACATTGAGCGCACACATTTGTTCAAACATCAATAAAGCAGTTGATTCTGTACTGAAGCATCAATTCCTGTCACGTCCTATGCATAAAGATTTCCAAGGCATTGTTCCAATGTATTGTACTTACTATCTACATACCACATTGCACACCATTCTCTGACAGAACCCATTACAGAAAAACTGATAACAGCGGTAAAAAAAGTACGTGAGCAAGCTCAGAAAATAAAACCCAATACTGATTAATATTCTGTCACCCTTGGTTTTATTATGTGTTAATGCAAATGCCAATGATGTGCAGAAACCAACAGACACCCATCAAAACAGCTTCTATTCAATTGAGTGTTCTAGACTGCTGGTATTTGACACTTGCTGCAGCCAAATTCAAAGGCAGTCTCATTTTCTGATTTTTTATTGAATATTCCATACTATTCAGTAGAAGCGACAATCCTCCACGTTGTATGCAAGTGGGACAGAGCTGGAAACTCCGGTGAAATATTGCAGCTGGAATCCCAAAGAGGTTCAAGAAGCCAGTGGGTGATGCAGTTGAGCAGTAGTTGAAACAACAGTTTTAGGAAGGGTGGTGTTTTAAATATAGGGCACTGATTGGTCAGGCAAACAGTTATCAAACATCAAAATTTAGTGGCCAAGCTAGTAAACGGTTAAAAACGGGTTTTGTTTGGAGTGCATTTGCACCTTTGCAGCCCAAGTAGGATAACACCTACTTTTTATTTGTTTACATGCTCCCATTTAGCATAACTTAAAAAAAAAATATTTAAAAAGTTCTACCTACCTATTTTAAATGTTTTTTTTTCTGAAAACGAGATAGAGGGAGAATTGACATCCACAACAAAAAGCAATAAGTACAGGCAGGTTCCCAAAATGCAATACACAACAGAGGCGTAGTTTACACGCAGGGAAGGCAATTGTGAGCCAGTACCACAGCAGCAATAGGGCCACACAACTGAGTCACAAAACAAGGGTCGAATTAACTGAGTAAGGGACAAGAGAAGAACAAAAGGAAAGAAGAGAGAAAGAAGAGGAGAAAGAAGAGGAGAAAGAAGAACCGGTGTTGTCAAGAGGCAAAATATAATTTAAAAAATCAAATGGACAAAAGAGTAGCATCAAAATACGGGGACCTGGAGTATGTTATAGACAAGAAACGGTCAAGTTTATCCTCCCAATATCACAACGAGCTTCCCATTAAGCAAAATGTCATTCATGCAATTCTTAACTGCCTCAAAGCTCAGGGAGGGAGATTTCCAGGCTCTGGCAATGGTCATCTTGGTAGCTACAAAAATATCAGTTACGCGGACTTGCTCAAAGCGGGAAAAGGTCTGGATAGGTCTTAGCAGTAGCGCCTCGCAGGGATCCCTCAGAAGGGAAACACTGAGAAGTGTACAGATAAGGTTATAAACCCTAATCTACAATTTAGTTGCCATAGGGTAAGTCCACCAGATGTGGAGCATTGTACCCGGGTCTGAGCAGTCCCGAACTGGGGCATAAGAAGGAATACATTTTGCAAGGTGGGCCAGAGTGGAGTACCACCGTAACAATACTTTGAAGGAGTTTTCCAAAGCCAACACATTCCTAGACGATCTAGCCACAGCAGCCCAAATATCCTGCTAATCATCATGAGACAAAGAAGTGCCAATATTCTCTTGCCATCTACGCTGATAAGGTAAAGGTGGGGAAGCGGAGGGAGGAGTGATAGAGGAATAAAGGAGGGAGATCATACCCGAGGCATATGGATTGTTGCTGTAACACCTTTCAAAAGAATTGATAGAGTGAGGGGAAGTATTCCCCTTCAATAGGGAAGAGATGTAGTGCCTAATTTGAAGGTACCTATAATATTCCAGAGGGGGTATCTTTTGAGAGTCCCGAAGCTGTTGAAAATACCTGAAAGAGAGAAGAGGGCATAAATATCGATAAAGCCATTCGAGGACCACCAGGCAAATTGAGAAGGTTCAGAGATGCCGGACAAGAAAAGAGGGTGATAAACAATAACCCACCAATAATAGATGAGGATAAATCAACTAAATCAGAGTACTTGCTTCCATCCCACACAACAAGGGAATGAGAGGGGCCTGGATTAAGATTTGATGGGCGGTAGAGGGGGTAGCCAGATAAGGGAAGACAAGGGAACTGGGTGGCACTCAATGTGATCCAATGACGCCCATAGAGGAAGGTCAGAAAAAGCGTGTAGGAGGGCCAAAGGAGCAATATTAGCAGTTTGATAGTAGGCCCGAAGGTTGGGAACCGCCAGGCCTCCGGCATATTTCATTATCAGCTGTTAACTAGATGTGCAGGACTGTCTGCCCTAACACAGGGTTAATGATCTCAAGACATTCTAAGTCAGGGGTGCCCATTAGGTAGATCGCAAAGCAAAAACTGGTAGATCTCACTGACCTGTGTCCTGTCCTCCCACGGTACTCGTGTGGCTGAATGTGTCAGACGCCGCAGACGGGAAGGAGAGAGAAGAGGAGACTTGGGAAGCTGCTGCAGTGGAGGTAAGAAAAGACAGACAGGAGAGAGACAGCAGAGAAAGTGAGAGAAGAGAGAGAAGAGACAGCAGATAGAAAACAGGGGAGAAAGAGATGAGCGAGAGAACAGAGGGCCGGTTGACTTAAATGCACTGCCACGCCCCCTCCCGCCCCTGAATGCAGGTGTTTTCCGTTGGTAGATCTCATTGAGCTCGTCATTTGAAAAGTAGATCTCCAGACGAAAAATTGTGGGCACCCCTGTTCTAAGTTAATGCACCGTTTGTCAGTCTTGTCCCTTCAGCCAGTCCCTTATCTCTGCATTGTCATCTTTTCAAAGCAGTAGAAGCTGCCTATAGGCTTCTATGTATAATTCTGCTCCAAAGAAACAACTAAAAAAGGTAAGGTTTTTAAAAAATAAATTTTTAGGTATGTTACATAAATTGGAACACATAACATATAATGGGGGTGTCTAAAATTTGACTGAAAAGTGGACAGAGCAGAAAACAGAGCTCCTCGTGAAGTCCATGCATTTATTTTATATAAAAACTAAATGGCTACTCACAAACACTAAAGGATATAACAGCATGAACATCTCATCCAAATCACAGGTCAAAGTACAGACCAAAGTACAGGACAGAGTTCAAGTCAAGTAACTGAATCTTAGATGTCATCATCAGAAGTGAATGTACATCAGTGGACTGTTTACAGCTACCGCATTTCCAGGTCCCGTCCCCTTCATGAAAGCTTGTCTATTAGGTCAGGCTGCTTAATGGCCATCTTCCAGGTCCTCTAATGCTGTCAAGGGATTGAGTGAAAATGTAACATTCATACAGCTGTCATGGACCACCACTCAAAATAGGGACACTTTCATGGATTTACAATTCAACCAATCTGAAAGATCCTCTGCTATGAGAGTTCCAAACTCATATGACATACGACTGCTGTCAGGGCCGGATTTACTCTCCCTGCCGCCCCAAGGCCAGGTCCTGTCAACACAAGATGTTTAACATATTGGTAAATATGTGTTAGCACTGGCACGCATGTATAAGCATGTTCCATTTTTAGTACAAAACAACTAAATATGGACAATTGACATCACATCCCCCTCATGTGCTGATCCAGAACAACCACCAACTCCCACAGGCAGATGCCTCCGTAACCTCTCTCTTCAGCTCTTCTGTCAATGTATTATTTTCCAAAATAAGCCTGCATGGGAAAGTGTCTATTTCAGACTGGCTTTTTAATTGACTAAAAATATATGTTTGGATTTGTGGCCAAGAGAAAAAGAGGAGCTCTATTTATTGAAATGTCCCACTAAATAATGAGTAGGCGAGAAGCAGAAGGGATAAACTTATGGACTGATATCATGCATCCAGTCTGCTGCTACTGTGAATGTACCAAGTCAGGGGAAGGCAACCTCGGCATTACAGCTGCTGTGGAACTACAAGTCCCATGAGGCATTGCGAGACTGAGAGGCACAGATATGACCCCCAGAGAAAAAGGCATAATGGAATTTGTAGTTTCACCACACCTGGAGGGATGAGGTTGCATAACCCTGTGCTAAAGCCTTGTTCTCCAAAGACAATAATCTGTAGCACTTTCCAAAGTTAGGCCATTCACATCTGTAAGTTTAGGCGCAATTAGGGATTTGTGTGTCAGGAACTTGCTAATTCCTGCAGCAGGAATCCCTAATCTGCTGTTTACCTGCAGCGGCTGTCACTTATCATTAACTTGAATGGGCGACAGCTGCAGCTTGTAAATGGCAGATTAGGGACTCCTGCTGCAGGAACTCGCAAGTCCCTGACGCAGGAATCCCTTAGTAACCCAGAACTTTTGATCAGAGGAAGGCGAACCCCCCCGCAGTTTTCTTTAACGCGGAAAAAATTCCTTCCTGATCCCCAAACCCAATCAGCTACTGGATAAGCAATCTAATCCTTAAATTTTTTTTTTTAAATAGCCCGTGGTATTTTGTGGAATTAGAAACACATCAAGCCCTTTTATTGAAACAAAAACTTAGATGTCCAGAAATACTATTTGCAATGACTTGGAAATGAGCAGAGCTGTTGCAGCATTAAAGGCAGAGTTTGACAAGCAGGGAAAATAGTCACAGCAGCAGCACATGTGCAATAATTGTTATAGTGAAATTGCTACACCATTGGCTCCTTACTTATGTAGAAGTTACACAGGTAGCATATATTAGCAATTATTTCCCATATTTAAAACATTATGATCATCTCTGAATAACTGCTATGTGCTACTTGTTCCATCCGTGTAGGGATCAGTCACTGCTCGTAGCAATCAATCTCTAGCGATGTTAGTAGCGTCGTATGAACTACTCAAGATCTCCACTGTGACCTTTAATGAATTAAAAAAATATATTTTAATATTTTGTTTCTGTTTCATTCCAGTGCTATAAAGTTGTGCAGATTTTGGTGTTATGTTTCTTGTAAGGTTATAGTTTTGTAACCTAGAGATCACATTTGCCTAAGGGCCCAATTACACCATGTCCTTTTTGGCTCCGTTGCTCAATGCAGGCCCAAAGCAATGACAAAATGAAATCCAGTTTGCAATAGGCCGAATTCCCATCAATGCTGCGCTGTGTTGATGTGTGCTGGGTGAAATGGAACATGCGGCATAGTAGCGTGCTACAGTAAGCGTTAAAAGGAAAAAAACATAAAGAACTTTCACTTCTGCAGTGGAGAAAAAAAAACCAACACAACATGTTAACAAAAAATAAGTGAATGCACGTCAGCGCGAGGGCGTTTAATGTGCACTAAACACAACACACTTGGTGTTAACCAAGTCTAACGGATTAATTTGGACTCTAACTCTGAATAATGCCTGCTCTATTGAGCCCCACAGAAGTCTATGGGACTCATCTCCCAGCCAGGAGATGGACCTGGACGAGCCCCACAGAAGTCTATGGGGTTTCACTGTGCAGGCGCGGCTCGCAGATTGAGGACTTTGGTGTGAGATGTAAACAAAGGAGGCCGCAGACGTTGGATCTCGACAAGTATGCATCTTCAGAGGGAGAGAGTGGCATCTGTTGGATCGGGAAGGGGAGGTGCAAAGAGAGTAAGTGTACTTATTCTTTAATTTCTGTGTTTGTTTGAGCTTCAACTTGTAAAAGTTTTAAGTTACTGTGTAAAGGTAATCTTTACAATGGATTTTCTGGAGTAAATGATTACTCATAACCAATGTCTATAATAAAACACATTGCAATTTTTTAGAGCATACAACTTTATTTACACAAAAAAAAATACAATGAAAAATATCTAGCAGGGCTAAACAATATATAAAAGTTTTTGTACCCCCAAGGAACTGTGCCAATGTCTAAGACTTCAGTTAAATTCACATGGCACCTAAATCTGCAATCTGGTCAAATCTCCATAACAGAAGTCAAATAGGAATCTGAGTCCTGGGTGGTCCTAGTAAAATGATGACAAAAAAATTGTGGATGTGCTCATTCTATTACAGAACCTAATTCTCAATTCTATAATAGTGTAAGTTGGGACTGGCTAAATACAACACAATGGTTCTACAGGGATGGAAATACACTTTTCTTACATAACATTTTCATTATCTGGAGCCATCTGTCAAATGAAATGAAAGTCTTCTCACAACCTTTTCCAAAAGAAGTCTTCGTTTTAAGCCGTCACACTTATGCATTTCAGTAAGTTTCAAATTGTCGGTCACTTTCCTACTGAAGATGGGGTGAAGCCCAGGAGCTGTTCTATAGGTGTGTATCTCCATTCATCTGCCTCCAGCTCTTCTACTAACCCGGCCAACTTCTCCATTCGACTCACTTGCTGATCTGAAAAGATTAGACCTAAACAAATGTTACTGCAATTAGAACAGGATTCACCCTGTCTCTCTAGGTCTCTCTACGGCTGTAGCTCCTCTCTGCAGAGGTTCATGATGAAGCACTGCTTCTCAGATTCCCCTCAACTGTCGAGTCTTCCAATCTTCTGTGCTATTTACTTAGGCTGACCACACATGTAAAGATCTCTCTTTGAATTAGAGAAGTCACTCAATTCCTGCATCCACACTAAACAGCGTGGCTAAGGGAAATCTGCCCTGCCAGGCATTGTATTCCGACACCTGGCGCCTTCAAGCATAAAAAAAAAATCACCTTGTCGAACCAGGTGGTGCTGACATGGCCACTCATGGATCAAATTGTGTGTGGGTATATGTGTGAATATACACAGACAGAACCTTTCTCTCCTTTATACATTTTGTGGCTATTTAGAAAGTGTAATTCTCATGTACTGAAAACAATACACACAAATGAATGTCTTAGCATGAAAACATTTTGAGCTCTGGGTCTTAAATTTTTCTTGCTCCGGAATAAAACAATCCAAGGAATAAAAGTGTGATGATCTGTTTAAAGGACTGAAAATACTAAAACAGCAGAGGAAACAAATGCTTAAAAAAGTCTTTGAATCCTGAAGACAAAAACACACAGAAGGCAAAAAGATGGAAAAACTGAAGGAACCGAGCTGGAACCTTTTCTGCTATGCGTCAATGTCTGGACAGAACTATCACTGGAAGAACCCTTTCTGTCATTGTTGAGCATCAAATACATTTTTACATTCACTGTAACCTATGATTTACACTGACGCTAACAAGGCCTGTAAACGTAAATTAGATTTTTTGTTATGCTCCCACACATAATATAGAACTGAGCTTTTCTCCATACAACCTCTACGCATACAGATAGAGAGGGGGAAGATAACTAGAGCACACAATAAGCCTGATTAACAGCAGCATTTTACATTTCATAAAAAGTGAGGGCATCAGATACTCCCATTTAGTAGAAGTTCAACAATACCAACTGTAGAGGTAAGGCTTTTATTTTTAACTCATATCCTTGCTTTTAAAAGAAAAATGCCTTCACGTCAATTTGTAAATAAAAGGACAATGCAATTTAAAAATAAAATAAAAATAAAATATATCATTCTGTACACATAAGAAAACTGTTGATGGTGTAGTCACAAAGAATGGCGTTTGTCAGTGTGGGGGCCTCAAAAGCGGGCGTGATGCGTATAATACTGTATCTATGAGAGTACAGAAGAGTTCAGAAACAGCAGATATATTAAAATAATTAGTCAAAAAGTGCAGACCGGGTTGGTTAAGGACTGGAAAATTGCTTCAGTTAGAGACTGAAAATATGTTACAAGGGACTGCTAGAGATCACTACCCTTACAACCCCTTTAAAAATCAATGCTTACACTCCCAGTGCTGCCTGTTGGGGCCTAACAGAGCGCCATATGTACCGGGTTCACAGAGGCACAGTCTGAATTTTGATGTCTGTGTGTGGCCACCCACAGCACTTCATAGCCAAGCAGATTTACAGAAGGGACAAATGTGAATGGGCTCTTCCTTGCCCTTGTAAGGGCTGTGCAGTCAGTCAGGATGACACAGCAAAGGGACGTAGAACTGTAAAAGTGGTAGAGTGTTAACTGGTGCATTAAGAGAATTCAGCAACTTGGCACTTTACATAAAAATTCAACATTTCAATTAGAATGGCTTTCTTCCTTAGAGAGGCAGGACACCCGAAACTGATAATTCTGGACAGTTACATCTCAGATTTTTTTATTTGCCATCTTCCAGGGAGTTCAGAGGTGACAACTTTGCACTTGAGTTTCCAGACTTGACAACTGTGGCAGGGCTCCTGCTTTCCCTGCTGGATTTTATATTTATTGTATACAGTGAAGAGTACAACAGAAGAATTAGGAACGTGAAAAGGTGAGTGGGATTCCCTAAACTCCAAAGTGGGCAGAAACAGAGCCAAGTAGTATGAAATGGAGTAAAAAATGCCAGCAGGTGCTGGGTTAACACGGGGAGAGATTTGGGCTGACAGATTCCTACCAAATATCAGCTTTGGGTGGATTAACCCTTAAACTCTTGGCCTCGGTATAGTTAACTCCAGGCTATGTACATTTGTTTTACTAAGTAGCTTAACTTGTTAAAGAGAAACTATACCAAATTGTGTTTATATTTGATTGCTAATTTGTGACATTTGAAACATTTACCTGGACATAAGACTTTCATTTGTTTTGCCTACTGTAGTATATTTTTTAAATAAATGACACATACAGTATATAAGGATTCTACCTCTACTGGCTAGCTGCATATAACGCTGAATACCTGCTGTGATAAAACATAAGCCACATACAAATTGCATCGTTTTTAAATCAGTCTCAACAGGCAGATAGTCTTGTAACAAATGAGGGCACCAATAAAACATAATCAAGTTCTAGTATTCTGGGAGACTCACAGCCCACATATTATAAAAGAAAATATGGTTGTCCCAATATCCATATAATATTACACAAGCTCTGTATAGAAGAACTGTGTGTAAAATATTCACACAATAAGATTATATACATTAACCTCTTGAAGTCCCCTTACTGTCCAGGCCATTTTTCAGTATTGTAAAGCAAATATGTTGCGCTCGGTCTATGTGAACCAACTGCACACTAAAGTGTTAATAAACGAATCTGTGTAAAAATTACAACAATCCGTGTGAAAAAATTGATTCAAGTGGATTATTTACATATGACTAGAAGGTTCAACACACAAACATAATAAGAATAATAAAAATCAACACTGGAAAGGTGGCATTTAATCACCACTGGGGTTTTATTTCTTACCATATTAAGGAAACATTAAAAACAACATTTATTATTATTACCCAATTTTTTGGTAAAATATAAAAGACGGGGTCACGTCGGGTAAAAAGACACCAAACATGTCAAGCCTTAAAATTGCACACGCGCGCGAAACCTCAAAAAACGACATTACCCAAAATTGGCCATAGGCGACGCTTTAAAAGCTTTTACCGCTCATCAGTTTAGTGTTATCAGTGATTGATGGTCCTAAAATATGCGTTCGATTACGTTTATATGTGCGTAAACGTGGGGGTCTTCAAACTTTTGGGGATTTAAAAAAAAACTTTTTTTGACACTTATTGTTATTGCTATCACATAGGGGATAACAATCCCCCTATGTGATAGCAAAGTCACACTGACTAGTCCTCACTGACTAGAGATCTGCTTCATCGGCTTCTTTTCTCTGGCTATAGCAGCCTGATGACTGACAGGTGAATGCGGAAGTGATGTATTACTCATCACTTCCGCATTGAACCTACGGAGGGAGATCAGCAAGGAGGGAGATGCTGATCTCCTTCCCATCTTACCTCCCGACGCCCTCCCAAGCCGGTCCCGGGCCGCAGATGGGCTAGCGGATCCCGGGATTGAAGGTGAGGAGTCAGGAGGGGGCGGAGGGGGTTGAGCAAAATACACCTGCCTGCGGCCACAATATATATATTGTGGCCGCAGGAAGATGTATATGTGTGTCCCAGGTTCAGGATGTATGCAGATTTTTTCCACTAGAGGGAGTACTGGGAGGCTGGAATGGTAGAGATAATGAGCCCAGCTGAAGGAAGCTGGCTCATTAGGGCATCTATAAAAACTCCCAGACTGCTCAGAGAATGGCTCCACCCTGGAACCAGTTTCATGCCTGAAGAGACTGGGGAGCTTTCTGCTGACCTGTGTGGTGAAAAAGGGAAAACAAATCTCGTGTGTTTCTGTTGTGTGAACACACCCGCTGCCGATCTAACACACTCACAATATATTTACATATACATACACATATATATATATATATACATACATATACACACATACACATACACACACACACACACACATATAAATATATATATATATACACACACAGGGCTTGAAAAATCCACTCGTCCGCTTGTCTGTGACAAGAGGACGGCGGAGCCCGACGAGCAGCTTTAGCCCTCGTTCACACCTGAACGTTTTGTAGCGCGTTCTACGCTCGACGAACGCTCTACAAAACGCTCAAAAATATAAATCCCATGGTATTCAATGGTCTCGTTCCCACCTTGGCGTATTTCCGCCCGTCCCTAACGCGTTACAAAACGGGCCACGCCTGAAAAGGTAAAGGTACTACTTTGGGCCGTTTTGTTGCGCGTTTCCATTGGGATACAGCCAAGTAGCCTTCGGAAACGCGCGACGGTCGCGCAACTTTTTTACCGCTAATCGCGGTAAAAAAACGCGCGACAGACGCGCATATGCAATACGCCTAGGTGTGAACGAGACCTTACATTCAAGCGATCAAGCGTCTCTAGAGACACTCGGTCGCTTGTATTAGCAGCTGCCACTGCCGGTCCTGAGATCCGCTGTGCCCGATGCAGCCGGGACCGGCACGACTCTCAGTATATGAACTCCCTTTTGATCTCCTCTCAGTCCCCAAATGCAGGTAGTGATGTATATTACATCACTTCCTGCATTCAGTGTCACTCTCCAGCTACAGAAGCTGATGAAGCAGATATCTGCTTCATCAGCTTCTCTGGGGGTCCCTAGGTGACATTAGGGGTCTTGGAGACCCCTGATGTCTCCATAAAGAGGACCTGTCATGTAAATTGGCTATTACATAGGGGGCTTCTTAGCCCCCCATGTAATAGCAATAAAGTTGTGTGTAAATAAAAAAAAAAGTAATACAAAAATGAATCTTAAAAAAACATTTTTTTTTTAGTCCCCGCCCCCCACATACACACGTAGATATGCATGGGGTGCGCCTACGTGCGAAAACGACGATTGCGCCTATTGTGCCGCACATGTTACATATCGCCACAAACGTCGGAGTGAGAGCAATAATTTTAGAGCCATTAATCACTGATAACACTAAACTGATGAGCGGTAAAAACGTTTTAATAGTCGCCTATAGGCGTTTTTGCGATTTTGCAGGCACGCACAATTTTAAGGCTTGACATGTTTGGTGTCTATTTACCCGACGTGAGCACGACTTTTTATGTTTTACTAAAAATATTGGTAAGAATAAATGTTTTATAACATAACGTAGGGAAACTTTTTTTTTTTTTTTTTACATTTATGGTACTTTTTTCATTATATAGTAAAAAAAAATAACCCCCTCCCCCCCCCATGGTATATATATACCTCCAAAAGAAAGCTCAAATGTTCCGACGAGATTTTTTGTACAAACGTTTGTTCGAAAATCTACCAGTGTATACCCTACCTAAAGCCTTGGATTAATTTATGATCTCTCAAATAGCTGTGAGTGCCCTAGCCTTTGCTGCATGGCCCTTACAGTGGGCATCTAGGACTTTATTAATCTAATACGCGTAGGGATCAACTACCGACTTGTTATATATAAACAAAATTAGCCGTTAAGCCTATTTTTGAGGTTTCTCTTTCCCTAATATTTCTAATAAACATGTTATTTTTTTGTAAATAAGCTAGTTATTTGCATCTCTTTGATAGGGAGCAAGATACCTCGAGTTAACTACATGTAGACTTTGTTTATCTACAAGATCTGGTAAGGGAGGGCAATGCAAGGGAAGAAAGTACACTCAGAGCACAAGAAATACAGGAACAAAATAAATGGAAGCAAATACAGTTTTTTTTTCATGAATCATGCAAATGGGAACTCTAGCAAGGTAAAGAAAAAGGTGATATTTAAAGCTGAGTAAATTGTGACATATTCAATGTGGAGACAAGATTTGTGGTCTCATGCTCTTCAGATCTTTTTGCCCCAGGTATCAAAGAAGAAAGCTTTACAAGCCCCTGCTAAAAAGACAAGATCTAGGCTCTGCCCGCTTAATTAAACCTGTCAGTGGTGGGAGTGTGAAATCACGCTGCCCTTAAGGAAAAAAAGAAAAAAGATCAGCAGTGATGCAGACATTTTCTAAGTTACTTTTTTTTTTAAAGTAATTGCAAAAAGTAGAGAAAAGGTTAACTAAATACATAAAATGAGCATAAGCCAATCTGGTCCTGTAATACACAGAATAGTACACGGAGTGAGCGTTGTCACCGTAAGACAGGAAGTGTGTTTCTGACAGGATCACCAGGTAAAAATAAAGAAAAAAAACCTGATGCAGCCACCACATTTAGGGATGAGTAATCTGCAATGCGTTACCTTTGTGTTCTTTTGTTTAGATAAAAAAAAAGTCATCCATAGACATACAACGCAGTCTGGTGATTATAATATTTTTAGAATTTTGTGAGGTAATATCAAAGTTTATGAAATGTAGAATTGTAATTCACGTATGTATTTGTGTGCTGAATAAGGTGTTCCAGTGTTTCCATTTTAACTGACCAGGTGTTGCTAGTAAGTATTAGTGAGAACCGCTGTCAGGGTTTTTTCCCCCCCCATTTGTGTCCATTGGGAAGATTTTCTTTCACTTCCTGTCCTGTAGGGACAACAGGAAGAGAGAAAATGTCTCCAATGTGAGCGAAATCCCCACAGTTGTTGCTGGTACGAGTGTCCCCATTGGAAGATTTAGCCCATCTTCCTGTTCTGGTGGTAACTCAAAATAGTGGTGACTCCAGATTAGGCAACCTTGACACTGCAGATGTGGTTAAATTACAATTCCCACTCATGCCTCTGTGAGTCATGCCTTTTGCTGTCACAGTTTTGCAGTGCCTCAACGGATTTGTAGTTCCATAACAGCTGCAGTACCAAGGTTGCCTTCCCCTGGGTTATTCCCTGCCTTTCAGTTTAAGCGATGGTGGCCACCAGGACAAATACAGAGTATATATCTCACTAATGTGGACACGGACAATAAAACTCTAACCCCTCACCACTCTATCCAAAACTAAATGACAGTTTCGGCTCCTCCCTCTCTATCCTATAAAACATGAGGCCACCTAACACTCTAGGGCACCAGGTCCTTGAAAAATGTTATCTTTACAACTATCCCAAATTCATTTTCTATGTTGGCTATAGGCAGATCAATAAAAACTAGGGCTGTTACTGATTAAAATTTTTGTGTTCGATTAATCAAAATTTTGTTTAATCGATTAATTATAACACACATACAGATCCAACTACATTGGCCTATACACATACAGAACAGCAATGATGTAATAAAATGAACCAGGATCACACTAATCCAGCACGTTATTAATCTCACGTGCCCCACTCAATATGGCCGCCGCTTGAGTGGGGCAACTCAGAATAATAACGTGCTAGATTAGTGTGATCCTAGTTCATTTTATTACTTCATTGCTGTGCTGTATGTGTATAGGCCAATGCCTTGGCTGGCGCTCGTGCAGAACAAGTTTCTTGGGCAAACCTCTTAGTTGTAACGAAACCGGAAGTCAGGCGGTCGCAGAACTCGATAAGTGTCGACAGATCACCGGCCCAAGTGGCTCCGTTGGCTAACGAAGGGGGGAGGAGTCTGGTGAACATCGGCGTCACCGGACTCCTCCCCCCTTCCCTTCGTTAGCCGACAGAGCCACTTGGGGAAGGGGGGAGGAGTCCGGTGACGTCGATGTCTGTGACGTCACCGGATCTACGACGGGACTCCCGGAAGTCGGCGGTGAGTGTTTTCATTATTGATCAAAAGAAATTTTATCGATCAAAAATGTTAACGATTAAAATCGGGTAATTAATCGTTAATTTCCGCAGCCCTAATAAAAAGCAAACAATGCTTCTGGTTCTTAACATTACATGGTCCATTTTGCAACCATTATTTGCAGCAGCAGAAACATTTGTACAGGCTTTCTAAGGTATTCTGTGGAAAATGGAGTCGAGTGCAAAAGCAGAAGTACCATGCATGTGCAGTGAAGTACTGGCACTCCTGTAAGCACAGGCAGCTCTATCTATGCATATCATTCTGGGGAGACATCTTTCTATCTAAGCTTAGCTTACAAGTCTCTTGGTGGGCACTCAATAGAGGCCAGCCTGTGGCAGATAACCTGCTTGTCTCCTTTATTAAAATGCCCATGTATATGTTGATATATAGAATAAATGCATTAATCAGGCTTTAAATCCTGGAACACTGATTCTGTTCACATGTCCTTTCAATTAGAACTGTTTGGAGACATGCTCCACAGCAGAAACCTGTGTCTAGTTATCTACTTACCATGCTTCACCTGCTTTAAAGTCGATGCAACTTGATAGCTGAATACTGACTCGCACAAGAATCTTTCTGAGCCATCTGCAAAGAAAAACAGGGCACACTCATAAAACTAGGATCAATGTCCCTTCCCAACAGGACGCTCAACAACTGAACATTTGTACAGGCACAACACTGAATACAACAGCAACTTGACAACATGGATGCAAAGCCAAATACCCCACTGGGCACAAAGTACATGTTAAAAGCCTACACAGGTAAAATCAAACTAGAAGATATATTATTTGATGAGAACATTTATAAAAATATGGGTAGAGATTTGGGACAACACTTAAAGGAGAACTATGGGGTTAAGGCTTTTCCCATAGTTCTCCTTAGGGTAACGGGAGGACACAAACTAGCGTCCTCCCGTCACCCTAGGCTCAGTATACCGCGAGCTGTAGCCTGCGGTATACTGAGACGCCGCTCGCGGTATACTGAGACACCGCTCCTGCTCGCGGTATACTAAGACGCCGCAGCTGAAGCGGATCCCGACAATTATGTCTGGATCTGCCCAGCTGCGTGACTGACAGCTGGCTCTGCCTATCTAGAGGCAGAGCCAGCTGTACCCGCCCCCTCCCCGTCCGTTTCGCCAGTCAGCGCTGGCGGATTGGAGCGGGGAGGGGGGAATCCAGCCCCTCCCCTGTCACGGCAAAGAGCCGTGACAGGATCGAGAAGTGAGCGAACGACGGTATGTGTTCGCTCACCTCCCGATCTACTGAGCCGACCTGTGACAGTCTCATTGTCACAGGTCGGCTAGAACTATGAGGATGAGTGAAAAGCACTCACCTCATAGTTCTCCTTTAAGAGATGAAATGAGCTGCCAGGTTCAGGATTGACCTGAATGGTGAGGAGCAACCAAAAACTTTTACTACAAAGGAATGCAAGATTCTACAAAAACCAGTCGTCCGAAGCGAAGGGAATCTGTGGCTTTCTAGTAGCCAGTTTTGGAAGCTCCCGCCTGGCAGATGTGCACAATTATCTTCTAGACTCCCAGAATACCAGCCCCCTCCTCCACTGGACAGATACCATCTGAGCACAGCAGGCACACAGGATAATATGTCCACAGGAAAAAGAATGTAAATATGGAGCGAGCTCCTCAGAAATGAGGCATTACGATGAATAAAATAATGGTGCTCAGGAGGTCATGAGGAAGGTGTGTTTATTAGTACTTCACCTGTTCCTGCTTGGGACAGCTAAATATCTACAGACATTTTTGCACTGGAACTGTGCCAAATACTTGGAACAAACCTGTTGATACATTTGTCACAATATACTGTCTTACCTAGGCACACATACACAATGGAAACAGAATGTAAATATTCTGCTAAAGTAAAACAAAAAAGTAAATACAGCGTAATATGAAAAACATACACAACTGATAAAAAACTTTTTTGATGGTAAATAAAGAGTGGCAGAAGTCTTCACAGTGTATACCAAAGAAGAATCTGTCAATAGCTGATGAACGGCATACTTTGAATATGTTTGATTTGGCTTTTAAATGTAATCTAGTGTAAACGGCACCAGATCTGCATTATAAGTGCCGGTATATGTGTGAGCAAATGGAGATTGTACGCTATTCCTCTTACACATTGCAAACACAGCCGAGTGTTGTATGGAAAATCCTGCAAGATCCACAACTTTCAGGCCTTACATTGTATAACTGAATATGAAGTGGAAATAATTTGCTAGCAGGAAGGCATTTATTGTAGAAGAGATTCTGTCTCTGGAAATCATAAAGAGTGATACAGACACTAAATAGAAGAGTGTCTGTGCCACTGTCTGTCAAATGTTGGGGAGTGTAACAGAGTCAGATACATATATATCTTTTTTTGCTTATGAACACTTAATTTTTTAAGAGCCCGTGGACGTGCATCATAAAACAAACTTCTCCCTGTGAACAAAAAAAGTGAACCGTGAAATCACAGCACACAAAAACGTGCACAAGGGTGCTTGGTCCTTCACAAAGAAGGGACCTCGATTCCCGACCCCCCGGGGCGCAAGGCTCCTGACAGGGGTTGAGACTGTTGGTCCGCCAGCCCGGAGACTGGCGGACCCCGATCCTTCGGGGACCTGCCGAGACAGGTCCCACACAGTACTGGGTAGGGGGATCTCCCGAAGAGAAGCCCCCCCTGGTTTGGGAGGAGACAGAGAACCCCATAGATGGCACAGAATCTCCTCCCTACATCAGGAAAAGGCCCCGAAGGAACCTGCACCCGCTGCATCTGTGGGTCAAAACGCTTTAAAAAAAAAGCCTATCGTGCAATCGTGAATAGAGTGCAATAAATAATACTAAAGTGCCAGTGCACCACGCTGACAGGCCTTAGGGGCCGAGTGCCAAAAAATTGCCCCGGACTAGCCATAAGGCCTGTCCAAGAGGCGATGTGCAGAAACTGCAAGGTGGTGTGTGACCAAGTGCATCAGTGAGTCAAAGTGGGGTCCCACACCCAAGTGACTTTCTGAGCACCCCTGGGACGCCACCCCCAGGGGGCACAACACCACGGGCTCTGCCGCCTCCCAACCCTCCAGCCAGACCAAGTGTTTCTCCACTCATACCAGGAGGTAGTGCCATCGGGGGTCCTCCCACTGTCTGGGGTCTACCCGTAACCTCAGGGCCTGACGCAACCAGCAGTGGACCAAACCGTCCTCTGACACCCACCAATTACGCCAGAGGGTACTCGAATGCTCTCCCATTGGACAGCAGCATCCTTTCCCCTCCAACAACTGATAAGAACAGATACTACACTTGATCTTAGCCAAAAGGCCGCACTTAAAGTATAACTAAAGCCATTTATTTCATTCTGGGTAGAGTAAGTATTAGTGAGAACCTCTGTCAGTTTTTTTCACCATCTGTGTCCCATTGGGGAGATTTTCCTTCACTTTCTGTCCTGTAAGGACAACAGTAAGTGAGAGGAAATTTTTCCAATGTGATGGAGTAGCTTTGGGGTAGCCAAACTCCGGCCCTCCAGCTGTGGTGGAACTACAAATCTCATACGGCATTGCAAGATTCTCACAGCCACAACTCCCGGAGAGAGATGCATCATGGGATTTGTATTTTCACCACAGCTGGAGGCCCGGAGTTTTGCTACCCCTATCTTAGACAGTTGTTGCTGGTACAAGTGTCCCCATTAGAAGATTTACCCTCTATTCCTGTTCTGGAGTCAACTCAAAATAGTGGTTACTCTGCTATTTGATAGGACGCAAGTTGGCTGCCTGGCCTGTGTCCTTACAACCAATGATGCCATGTGGCGAGGCAGCCGGCATCCTAGCAACCAGTGACACTTATCAGCACAGTGTCAATGGTTGCTAGGATGGGGAGGAGGGTCACTGAGGGGGACACTGAGCTGGGACTAAATTACACCAAGATGGAATGGGTCTTTTTTATTGTTAGTTCCCAGTATTTATTTGAGAATTTGTTGCAGCCATTATGATGTCATGTATAAATGTCATGACTAAGCACTACTTGGATTTATTGCACGTCTCAGTAATAGCATTAGAACGGTCACATTGCTTTTATAGATACGGCACAGGACTTTAAGATATCCATAATGCCAGAAAAAAAGTGTGACAAATGCCATTGGCAATTTGCCATTTTGAATTGCCCTCTCTGTGTCTCTTCTGCAATAAAAGCTTTTCACCTTCCCGCTAGCACATTTCTAAAGATTGTATACTGAGCCGCAGATGTGCATGCATTGGAGCCAGGATGAATTAACTGCGGTGCGCATATGCGCGAGTTACATCATCCTAAACCAGCCAACCGAGATGGGCGAAATGTTGAACCTGGAAGATAACCAAGCGAGGAAGATGGCAGTGACAAGTGAGTTCACTGAGTGCTGAGAACTTTACTTACACTTTAAGAATTAGAACTCTCTATATAAACCTAATCACTAAAACCTCAATCCTTAAAATGTTAATGTACTTTCCAATCTTTTAGATCTTCAGCTGTCATTAAAGTTCCAGCTATGATTCGTGCAACAACTCAGCAGAAAAAAAAAGAAAAAGAAAACCAGATCCAGTCCAGTGCAATCTGCTGCAACACACTAAGGTGCACTGCGGTGTGCTACCAAACAGGGCATGCACCCCACCTTGCTGCACTGCACAATACAGTTTTTTCTATGATAGGTGTTTTGTGGTGCCATTCAGAACAAATGGCACTGCTGCGTGCTTCAGTAACCAGGCGTTAGTATGAACGGGCCTCTAGGGTGTTTTTTTTTTTCTAATTTCCCTACTCAGGTGTTCATCAATGATAAATGAACACACAAAACATTACTTTTGTAAAATGACAAAAAACAAACAGCTGAGTGTAGTGCAACTGGTCTGAAAAAGTATGCAGGGCATATGATTCCTTTAGTCTTCATACTTGTTTTGGGTCAGTAACGCACTAAGAAGCAAAGGTAGATCAGGATGAAAAAAATATGACAGCTCTGGCAGCTTCACGACTTTTCTTTTGACAGGTTCACTTATTGTCAGAGAAAACCAGTCCCTGCATATAGTTCTAATTACTGCTTGTATGGGAGAGTAGCGCCCTCTGCTGGTTCTTTAGCTATCTAGCAGGAATTGTCCACTGAAAAGTGTTCAGCAGTAGCTGATTGAATGCATTGTAAAACAACCATTCACCAATAATAATAAATTATATTAATATTATTACTGTATGTGCTTATTGTTTTAAAGTCAACATAACAAATGATCAAATCTTCACAAGTACACCCATATTTAATCAGTCCAGCACTTTCATGAATAAAACAAAATAAAACAGTAAATGAAAAGGCTGCAGCAGACAGCTTTGATTCTACAGTGCAAACATATCTAAGCTATCACTTCTTGCTATGTCTACCATTTCAAGTGTATGTATCATTAGAAATATTCTTATAAGTTTAGGACAGAAAAGGTTCATTTTTTGCTGTCTTTGTACCATTGGGGAGACTTCCCTTCATTTCCAGTCATGGAGATGCAACAAGAAGTGAAAGAAGTCTCTCCCCTCTTAGATAGTTGTCACCGGACCAAGTATCCTTATAGAAAGATTTACCGACCCTTCCTGCTCCGGAAACAACGGTAACATTTTGTATTTCCTACCACTTTCTGTCTCTTAGACTGTGGTCACCAGTACAAACAAAAAGGGCAAATCTACCCAAGCGGGGAGACAAACCTTAACTGGGGTTAACCCTCCCCAGTCTATTGAAAAAAATAAAATAATTTGCTATACCTATATTTTAAAGTAAACCTGAGCATTGCCCATTTCAAATTTAGATGGCACTGAAGAGCACAGGAATTTCTTATGCTCCTTATGCCATTTAGTGGAAGTAGGGCCATGTGACCAACATTCACCCAACTGGGCTGCAGAGTTATAGATCAGCCCTATGCCTTGTTATATTATTTATTATAGCTGGCCATACACCTGTCTTGTACAATCTTCCTTACTTTGTGCCCTCACGCCAAATACAGCCGAGCTAAACAAAAATGTCAACTGCACACATTATAACTAGCCTTGATAGCAAGGTGCACATGGAAGGGCTTATGACAATACAAAACACAAAAATTCCAAGCACACTTACTGGCTAGCCTGCAACAAAACAAAATTACACTGTCTAACAATATGCATTAAAAACAGATTTTTGTGCAGTTATGTGGTTGCCATTTTTGTTTAGCTTGGCTGTATTTGGTGTGGCGACTATGTACCTTTAAAGATGAGTGAGGCATCTCAAGACATACCTGCATTCAATGTATCTACTGCTAAATTTGCTCCAAGATGAAGGCTCTCAAAGATTTGAGTTAGGATCACACTACACAGAGGAGCCTTGACAAAGCAGTGTGGCTTTAAAATATTGTGCAAACGTTGTGCAACTAAAACCTGTGCTTTTAATGCAAATTGTTAGGCAGTGTCATTTGTTTTGTTGCAGGCTAGCCCGTGAGAGTGCTGGGAAATGCTTGTGTATTGTATTGTTCCTTTGTAGCCCTTCCATGTGCACCTTGCTGGGAAGGCTATTTACAAATTGTGTGGTTGCCATTTTTGTTTAGCTTATTTAAATTCTCAGCATGCACCACTAACACTAAATTCTACTGAACTAACACTTGTAATAAAGTGTGAAAGGACTCCTATTTGCCACAAAAAATAATATGTCACTGCTCAATTATATCAGTATATTTTATTAGCAAAACTACTGCCCCCTAGAGGTTAGACCTGGGACTGTCTATATGCCCGATGCAGAATGCCCTATAACCGCTGATAACAAGGAAGAACAAAAACATGGTTATCTTTGTGTGAATGTTTTGTCAGGATGAGAAAAACAGCAGGAATAATATGTTGCTCAAGAATGGAACAGTGAGCTGATAGCATATCCTAATGGACATGGTTTTCTTCTGTTGGATTCAAGATTAGGTTGGCTTTACACCTATACGTTGCATTTTATTGCAGAGTAGTCCATACTTATCTGTGCAGTGCATTGAGGTGTCGTTCATTCCGAATAGCATCCCAAACACACTAGGGGCTGATGGACCTGCAGCGTGGTGTTAAAATTTGGCTGCAAGACTGGTTTTTCCTGCATTGTGGTGCATTGCAACCAATCAGCTTCTCTCTTCAGTTTGTTCAGTTAAGATTTGAAAATTAAAGAGAAAAGCTGATTGGTTGCCATGCACAACTGCTCCAGATTGTATCTGCTCCAGTTTTCATAAATTCCCTTCATTGTGTATTGATACAACACAGCACAATGCTTGGGGGCGGAGGTACCGTTATTGTGGGTCTCTTTCTTTCATTGGAAGGAGATTATTTTAAGTACATTCAAAAAGATAATGTCAGCTAAAGACAGACTCGCAGGGGAATTTATTAAAAGGCTTTGCGACTTTGTTTTGCAGTCGCATTTAGAAAAATAATAATTTTTTTACCTGTGCATTTTGTTCCCCTGACAGCTGTTTACTAATAGCGACGGATTGCACAGAAATGGAATAAGGTGCTTTTTTTTTTTTACAAATTGCTGGGACGGACTGTTGCAAGAAAAATCACACACAAAACTGTTGCACATCCAAGAAGTTCCCCTGAGGACTTCCTAACATATTGCAAAGCTGCCGCATTCCTGTTTTGCCTCTTGCTGACAATGTCCCCTCATCATATAACCAGGGCTCAAAATTTCAAGTCCTAAGCTACTAGCCAGGCCTGAAAAGTTACTCGCCACCAGTTGCCCCACCTAACCCCTACCCTGCCCCGGACTTAACTCCACCAGGTCAGCGGTGTGACGCAGAGTATAAAGATCAGTAACAATGCGCAATGAAAGGTATCAGAGAGGCTTGGGGGGCAATTGCCACCCTGCCTCCGGGCCCAGTCCGCCCCTGGGTCAGACTAATCCAGCACGTTATTAATATGAGTGCCCCAGGGTGTCTGAGGATTGGAAGCGTTTTTCACCAGAATGCACAACAAAAAGGATTGGGGGTGGAGGGAGTGAATCTGCAGTCCATTTAAAAAAATTCAATTAAAACATGTGCCAGTCAGCAGATATCAACTGATGTCTACTATTAACTCCATTAGCCAGAAATGCTTGTTCTGGAAGGGAAAGGTTCCTCTCTGATTTAGGCGTCCAGGTATAAAGCGGTGCAATGATTTCTAGCCGCTACAAAAAAAAAAAAACGCACAGTGATGTAATTAGCACTTTGTTTGCTCTGGGATTCTAAAGCTGACAAATCTCTATTTCAATGAATGGAAATAAAAAAGTCAGAAGGACAGCCCTGTCACATTACCTGTCAAAGTCGTGTCATCAGACCTCCACAATCATTGAGTTTTTTCAGTGTTTTGTGCAGCTTTATGATGGGACAGCACAGGCTCCACATGGTGGCCTGCATTTTATGAATGGTTCATAAAATGCAGATGCAGTGTGGAGTAGACAGAGCATAGCAGTATCCATTCTAAGCTATAATTAGGCCCTTTATTTCACATTATTATTTATTACAGGTATTTATATAGCGCCGACAATTTACGCAGCACTTTGCATAGTTGCACATTCACATCAGTCCCTACCCTCAAGGAGCTTACAAACTAAGGTCCTATCTCACATGCATACATAGGGAGGAGCCAATTCACCTACTGTCTTTGGAGTGTGGGAGGAAACCAGAGTACCCGGAGGAAACCCACGCAAGCACAGGGAGAACATGCAAACTCCTAGTGACCTGGCCGGGATTCGAACCAGGGACCCCAAGTGCTACAAGGCAGAAGGGCTAACCACTACGCCACTACATTGCTACTTGGGCCTGACATTCTAAGACTTCATGGCTATGCACCACTAACTGGTATCCCTTTTCCAATAACAGTGCCTGTTATAGCTACTGAGGCAATGCCGTTGGACAGTGGGATGGCAGTTCTTAAGCTCTAAAGTCTGGTCCCAGCTACAAAAAGGCAGAGGGATCAGGCTTTACTAGCTAATAAAGATAATAGCATCCATCTTGTGTTGTCTTGTCCTGGGCGTGAATGTTACGCCTGCTAAGAGCAAACCATTGATTACCTTCTAGCATGTCTCCGGCAGCTTTGGGGCAAGTGAAGAGTGCTTTTCGTGGGGGTGCCAAGTCTGAAACACTAAATCCGGACCCGGTAACAGAACTTCCACTCACTCCGCCAGCTGATGAAGAGGATGATGAGGCAGCCATTACTAACAACCTTTAAAAGAAACAAAAATGGATAAGCACAATAAAATTCTAAAACATGACACATGAGGTAAGCAAATATTTCACTGGACATGATCAATTTTTTTACAGATTGTAAAATGTTACAGTAATTTTACAGTCCCAGTTGGAAAGCTTTTCGGAAAAGCTTTGAAGTGAACCTGCCAAGTCCCCCATAGTAGGGATTAACTTATATCATTTTCCCAGCGCCGATAACAATATTTGGCCTCCTTTCAGGCCGATAGCCAATATTCTGTACATTTAAAGTTGTGAAAAATCAACACAATTAAGTATATTGGAACCTGTAGACTCCGGGTAACCACACAGGCATGCTCGGATTTGTAGTCCCTGGTGACCTCCTGCTGGGACTAGAAGGCCAAGCATGTATGTGTCGTCACCCAGGGTCTACATGTCCTAGTATACTTGTAGTCTCCAGAGGAACACAAGTCCCAGTATGCCTGTGAGGTCACCAAGGAGGACTAGTGTAGAATGGATTAGTGAATAACTATTTCTTTTATTTCCATTTATTTCCCATTTTATTTTATCTTTATTAACCGCTTGTCGTCCACCCGTTGTGAAAAAACGGAGGGACGGCAAACTCACATGGGCGGGTTACCGTAATTAGACGGCTTTTTTTTTCTGCTTGCGCGCGCACAGGCAGAAACAAAACCCGTCCATTCTGCACAGCTGTTACCGACTGTAGACATACAAACGGTCGGCGGCTCTATAGCCGCCGATCGCTTGTATAGCTGTGTACTTTTTTCTGCAGAGTTCAAGTATTACATTTAAATTTTAATTATTTAGCTTGTGTAGCTCTACCTTGTGTCTGGCTGAGCTCTCTGCGTGCCTCTGCCTCTTCCGTGCCTGAAGGAATTATGTGATGGCAGTGAGGGAGGAGATCACTCTGCAGAGGAGGTAGTGTACAGGACACAGGCTGGAGACCTGCTGCTACAGGTTACTGACAGCTCTCCCTTGAATTTCAGTAAAATCGGGAAGATTAATTCAGATGCAGTTTATAGCACTCATTGTGGTTATCGGCCATAATAATCAGCCGTGCAGATAATCGACCCCTACCCCCATAGCCTCATGTAAAAGGTAAGGGCAGAGTGCCAAAAGAAAGTCAGAACTGAATTTCAACTTCCCAAGAAATATACATCTTTTCATGTGCATTAACCACTTCAAGACCAGGTGTTTAGACCCCCTTCCTGGCCAGGCCATTTTTCAGTATTCAGCGCTGCGGTACTTTGACTGACGTTTATTCCGTCATGCAGCGCTGTACTGAAATGAATTTTATACCATTTTTTGGGGACAGATAGAGCTTTATTTCGGTGGTATTTAATCACAACTGGGGTTTTTATTTTTTACTATAATTAGGAAAAATTACAGAAAATTTGGGGAAAAAAAAGTTTTTTTTAACATTATGTTAGGAAACATTTATTATTACCCAGTTTTTTGGTAAAATATAAAAGATCGGGTCACGTCGGGTAAATAGACACCAAACATGTCAAGCTTTAAAATTGCGCGCACCCATGTTTTTAAAAAACGGCCATTTCCCGCTCGCGCGCGCGGGGGGGCGTGTCTGAGCGGACGTCTAAAGACGCCCGCTCAGATCTAGAGAGCTCGGGCCGGCCGTTTTTTTACTACGGCCGGCCCGGAAGTGGTTAAACACACTTGTTTGTGTGTTGCGTTAAGGGAGTCCATTCACTTTAAACAGGTCCTTAAAAAGCCTCAGTGCACACCTGCATTACTTTTCAGTCAACACAATGTATCACTGATCTGTTTATTTACACTGTGTTTGTGCATTGGGGTACCATTCTGAATGACAATGAACAGAAAGGTGTTATTCCGGCCTACAGAGCTGTATTTATAACTATGTTCTAAAAATGATAACATTCTTATAACACTGGAATATAGAAAGAGCCTACATGGCTCTCCAAAAAAAACAAACCCCCGGCTATACTTACCTTTCAGCGAACAGTCCTTATCCTCCGCCAGTACAAGTGTACTATCTGTACCCCGTACTGCTGTCCAGCGCAGTCCTGCCCTATGCATTTTGAATTTTCGCTCGCATATTGCAAGCACTCATTGGTCAGTGTGGTCAGGTGATCACGCTGACCAATGAGAAGCACTATTTAGCACAGTCAAAAGCCAGCTTCCCGGCCAATCAGCATCGCGCCATCTTCCTGGCCAATCAGGTCATTACTCGCCACCTGGCTTCCTGATTGGCTGGGAAGCCGGTTTCCCGGCCAATCACAATTGAGCTGGCCAAACAACACGGAGTCAGCTTCCTTGGCATCTCAATACCCGCAGCCCGGCTTCCTGATTGCCCGGGAAGCCTGCTCCATGCCAATAGAAGCACCGGTATCGGCGAGTAACGAAAGCAAAATATCAGTACTCGTACTTGATACCCAAAAGCTGGTATTGGTGCATCCCTAGTTCTGATTAAAACTATTTTTTGTACTGGGGCAAGTAGATTGTCATGAGGGACAATTAGATTTGGTCCCCACTTTAGCTCTTGGACAAGTAGTTTTTAAAAAATTTTCCACACCCTTGGATTTGTATGCTTTTAAAAGCCATGCTAAAGAGCGCACCTTCCGTTTGGCATGGAAGGCCCTCTTTAATTCTTCCTGAGTCACAGAAAAGGAACAAGCATGCAGGCCACAAATGTCAGTGACAAATCAGAGCTCCAGATCTGCAAATACTTATTCGAGCTCAGGGACTGAGTGCTGACGCCACAGGATCAGAATGACAGCAATGAACTGGTATATTCAGGGGTGCAATATACACCCCTGGCAGCCACCTGATTTGTTCACCTCAGGGAAACCGTCATTCGCATAACACATAACTAATAAGGACAGCACCATCACCCGTTCCATTACACCTATTCTGCAAGACGTCTGATCTGTATTAATTTCTGCCTCTCACTTCCCTTCCTCCTCAGAGCTCCTTGAGATATATCTTATAGCACGGACTCTTCTTTACAAAGTGTACATTACCTTCTCTACAACGGTCTTATTATTGTAGAGCTCCTCCACTCGTTCTGTCACCTCACACTTCCTGGTTTTGATGCTATCGGTCACGTGATCCCTTCTTCTACTCAGTATCCTCGCTTTGTGTCTCCGCTTCTCTGCTCCCTTCCAGGCTTAGCCATGGTAGGCTTGCCCCCTATCTGCACATTATTACATATATTACTTTAGTGCGGTAACCCAAAAAGTTGTGTTAGTAGTTGCTTAAACCCAATCTCTGACGTTTTTCAATCAACCCCCTTCTATCACCACATTCTTAGTGTGGAACCTCCATTTTGTTGTAGACTGTAACTAATGTACCAGCACCTCTCGCATTACCACGGGTGTGCTGTGGTAACCTTCCGCCAGAAACTCAAATAAAGAACTTATGTTCCATTTATCCCTCGTTGCAGTTATTGGCTTCAAGTTCCTGTGGGGATTCAGTCACCAAGGTAAAATATTACTTGGGGCACCTCTTATGGCTGACGTTCTGATTTAGATTGTGAAGCACTTTCTGTGGTGTGTTCTCTACAACTCCAGGGTATATAGCATATGGTATAGAGTTCAGATCTCCAGAGAATGTAGCATACATACATACATACAGTGCAGGGTATAGAGTGGAGCTCTCAGGAGTATGTAACTTACAGTACAGTGTGTAGAGTGGAGCTCTGCAGACTATGTAACATACAGTACAATGTGTAGAGTGCAGCTCTCCAGTGTATGTAACATACAGTACAGTGTGTAGAGTGCAGATCACCAGTGTATGTAACATACAGTACAGGGTATAGAGTGCAGATCTCCAAAGTATGTAACGTACAGTGCAGGGTATGGAGCGGAGCTCTCCAGAACATCTAACATACAGTGCAGAATATAGAGTGCAGATCCCCAGTGTATGTAACATACAGTGCAGATCTCCAGTGTATGTAACATACAGTGCAGATCTCCAGAGTATGTAACATACAGTGCAGAGTATAGAGTGCAGATCTCCAGTGTATGTAACATACAGTGCAGGGCATAGAGTGGCACTCTCCAGAGTATGTAACATAAAGTGCAGCAGTCCAGACTATGCAACGTACAGTGTGCAGAGTGCAGTTCTCTGGCGTATATATAATACAGTGCAGGGTTTAGTATGTAACATACAGGGTATAGTGTGCTGCACTGGAGATTATGGAACATACAGTACAGAGTGTAAAGTGCAGTGCTCCAGAGTATGTATGTCCACTACAAGATCACAAGATCACAAGGGACATCACAGTCTCCAGCAGCTGTTCATCTACTAGCTTGTAGAAGGAAAGAGGGGGAGCTGGGAGCAGAGTGCTTTGCTTGCTGTTCTGGTGTGTTTATGGAGACACACACAGTTTATTAACACACACAGCTTATTATCACACACAGGGGTGGCTCCAAAGGACCCTGCAAAGGAAAGAAGCCAACATAAAACAGAATATAAGGGCCAACGCTCTGGGGCAAGCTGATTCTGCAGGAAGCTAAAACTTTTAGGCAGTATTAACCCCAGATCTGTTGCGTTGCAATCCATTTTTCAACGGATGCTAACGCAAGGACCGCCGGAAAATCAATTAGTGTGAATGGGACCTGTTCACACCGTTGCGATCTGTTCTGTTGCAGTGCGATGAAAAGAAAGTAGAGTGTGCTCCTACTGCTTTCAGTGCAATGGAATGAAAGTAAAAACAAAACATAGATGTATGTCAACTCAGGACATGTTAATTAAAATAAAGATTTGCAAAAAAAGAACAGAATGGAAGTCAATGAAGGCTGAAATTGCAGGTCATCGGACCCTCCACCTTATGATTTTGGTGTGAGCAGGCCCTTAAACACAAAGAAGCAGCATCCATTGTAAGTGATTTTATTAGCATCTAAAATAGCTTAAACACTTTTTGATTATAACTTTAAGGCAGAGATCTAATGATGCAATGCTGACCTTCAACCTGAAGCTACCCCCTACAGTACATTCCCAAAAGATGTCCTCCATCATCAGGGTTGAATGATAGCCAGCATCATTCATTTTCCTTACTCAATTCCCAATAGATTTTCACCCCAGGCCTGTGACTGACCAGTGGAGGAGAATTATCCCATGTCTCTGTCACTCGGCTTTCTTCTCCTTGTCATCATATGCACTGATTGGATCTTTGTGCTGCTTCTTCCTTTCCCAGTCAGAGCTCTGCCTCTGTACAGGGACTGCAAGAGGCTGATACCAAGTCAGATTCCGGTACTTACACTGCTTTTATTTAAAGAATACACATTTAATGATGTATTAATGAATACCGAGCTGCATTTATTTGTGTCTTTTATATTTTCAGCAAACAAAATGTTTTAAATGAGCACTTACTGCTGTGGCTCTTGCTATACCAGTTCATTATGCCTTGCGTCAGTAACAGTGCAGTTTGGGTTGCAGTGCAATGGACATATCCTTGCCATACCCCTTGATCCTGCAGACCATGAAGAATGAAAGCTCGAGAATGATCACTTGTTTTAACCACTACTTTTTTTCACGTAAACAAAATTGGCAGTCAAACAGAATGTTTATCTATACAGATCCCTACACCCGGCCAAAAATAGAGGCATTAGAGGAGTATAAAGCAACAGAGGGATTTGGTTCTGATAACGGGACAGTCTATCAAAATAAGGGACATTTGGAAACTATGGTCAATCTCTGGTGCCTGTTTTTCCAGGACTCCTTGGCGAAGACCAAGCACTCCACTGGGCCATCAAAAACCAGGCAATTCTGTCCCTGCGACACATTGCCAGCAACAGAAGCGCCAGTTTATTATTCTCCCTATGAGTTTATATGCTAAAATTATTCATGTGTTTATTTCTTGTATGTCACAGTCTCAGCTGGCCATGGAAGTGCTACGTCCCACCTTGATCGCTATTGGGGGACGTATATACAGGAAGAACACTGTTCGAGAGGCCACATACCAGCATGAGGAGGAAGAGGATTTTTACATAGGTAGAAGTGATTTTTTTTTATTTGAGTTGCAAATCCTTTCACTTGTAGAAAGAAAAATTCTTTGTTCTAGCAGACCAATCCAAGATTCTCTATGACCGTATTTTTTCTCTACAGAATCTGAGCAATGTATAGAGGAACCCTGTGATGATTACACCATTGAAGAAACCGAGAAGGGGTACCAATGTACCATCAATCTACCTAGTCAGCTATTTAAGTGAGTTTAACATTTTACTAGAGCACGTCCCTCTGTTCCAGCTTGCGAGTGAATGATTTGTATTTATAGTAGCTATAAGCAACATATTAGAAAATCTATGCAACCAGTCATGTGATCTTTCCATAAGTAATGGGAGTGATGAACAGGATTCATTTCATCCTAAAGGGTTTGTAAACTCTTATAATTTGCTTTTAAAAGCATTTTATTATATCTGTTCGATAAGTGCAATAACGATTGCTTGTGCCAGAAATCTTGTTAGCTGATAACTTCCTGTACTCTCTGCCTGTGTTACATTTTTATTGTGTACATTTCCCAGCTGTCTGAGGACTATATAACCCTTCCCAGCTATCTATTGACTAGAGAACCCTCCTGTTTATGGTATGGGTAAGATGGAAGGGGGAGGTGTTTTTCTGTCTTATGGTGACAACACTGCTTCTCCATATGGTGAGTGAGCATTGTAAACCAAGAACAGGAAGTGTGTTACTGGCAGGATAAATAGGTCGAAATAAAAGACTAAAAGCCTAAAAATAGAAAACGAATGCAGTCACCTCATCTAGGGACTAGAAAGCTCCAATGTATTACATGTTTGTTCTTGGTTTTACATATAACCTAATGCTGAAGGATCTAGCAGTAGCATAATATAAGTGGCCATAAAGTGACAAACTAATTTCTTCACAGTATGACTGCATTTAATTGATTTTCTACTTCTTTACTATTTGTTTTTGGTTCGTTATTACCTGCATATGATTTTGTTTCTCTTTGTACTGTAAGGAGAGTGTTGCACTACATTTTGCTCTAGAGCAGTGCAATCAGCTGTCCCTTTCACCCTATCCATTAGCCATTTAAATGCTTTATCATTTATTAAATTTTATTTCGACATGAGGTGACAATCTGATGTCTATGTGTGGCTGATGACACTAACTGATGTGATAATATAGTTCAGAAAACCCCGTGCAATCACTATATTTTCCCACGTGTGTTATGTTTCACATGTGTGCCCTTTTCCATGGAATAAGCATGTAATATCAAACAACACCTTTAAAGTACAATTAAAGTCTCCTATTTTTTGGCATATATCTACTGACAGCAAGTAGTAGATATATGCCCCATAATTAAAAAAATTAATAAAACATTAGGCAAATACCTAATTACTTGCCTGTTCCAGCGCCACTTACTCCCGACTCCCAAACGGCTGTAAAGAAGAAGTGTGTGGGCTCATGCACAGTAGAGGGGAGGGGAGAAAACAGACACTAAAGCTAAATGGACGCAGCCGGGCAGCTGGGAGCGCGCAGCGCGGACAGACACCGTGGGACACAAGGAGTCTGTGTTGGTTCAGAGACTGGCACCAGCGCTGGAGGGACTGGAGGAAACAAATGGAATGAAAAAGATGATCGCAGCAAGAAGCATCAAGCAAGGTAAGTGCTTACAGCAGCAATGTGGGGATTTTTTTTTACATTTAAACAAAATCTGTGTTGCTAATAATACTAATTATGGTGCTTTAGGAATGCTTCCTCTGTATACGCATGCACATTCATGTGCAATTCATGAACTTAATTAATTTTGCAAAGGCTTTAGTCTAATGTTGTCCTGCTGTTTTTGTGCTTCAGGTACATTATAGGTAAGAAAGGAGAGACTAGGAGAAACATTGAATCAGACACGCGTACATCTATCAACATTCCAAGACAAGGAATGGAAGGAGAAATTGGTAAGATGGAATTCAGTTTTTAATTCCAGTTCTTATTAATGTTGTTATAAAGGGAATATATTTATGGGAAAAGAATATTTAAAGTCATGCATAATTTAAAGCTGAAGTTTAATCCGCTTATGCTTTGCCTTTCCCCTCATTAATATGATAATGACATTTTTAAATAAAACATTTCTGTTTTCACTAAAAACCTTATTTACCTCTCTACGTCTCCATGCAATGCAGGCAGATCATGGCTGGTGGGGTGTTGAAAATAGTTTCTTTAAAGCATCACATCAATTTGCCTTAGTACTCCTCTCAAGAGCCCTCAGCTCTGATGCAAGCAACTCTTGGGAGGAGTTATGCAAATAGCGAAATGCCTTGATAGGTGGATGTCAGTCTGGAGGTCTGCTCTAGGCAATGCCTACATGTGATACTGAGCCTCCATGATTGAAATAACTGAAATCCAATGAATGAAAGGGGCGGCCAGGGACATTAAGGCTGGGGAGGAAAAAGCTAGATGATGCTGGATGCCCTGAAACCTGGGCATGAGCTGGACTCTATCTGACTTGCTGCAGCTTCCTTTTGTACATTGTGAGAAGCTCACAGTGTGCAGTGAAGTCAGAGAAGAGTCTGTACAACAGTGCAGAACTGAAGATAGGGCTGGAGTTTAGCTTTAACTAAAGGACAAGTGCACTTTCAAGACCAAGGCTGCTGTGACACTAATAGGAAGTATATTGGTGATTTGCGTGTGACGCTCTGCACCAATATCTGCCCTAGTTTCACGAACAGAGCCGAGGGAAGAGAAGAATGCTTCTGGGGATAGCTCTGCTTCTGGGGATAGCTCTGTGGAGGATCGTGAAACGGGATCCTGTCCGGGAGAACAATAGGTCCACGGGATACCTGTTCTCTGTAGATAAAGTTAAGGTTAAGCTAACCTTTTTTTTTTTTGCAATTCATGCTACAGAACTATTCCTGATACCCTCCTGCACTTTCAGTTAATATCACTTGTACAGGGTTTACATGAGTGTAAGAGGAGGGTCCTTCCTATCCATTAATCCTGAATGGAAGGAACTGGAAAAAAAACTGTAAACCTCAGAGCCTGGAAGAGGTGGTTCCCTTTCACTAAAGAGAAAGAAGATAATTGTTTTTAACGTCCCAAATTAGATGCTTTGTCGTGAGTTTGTAAAAATGCAAATCTCTCCTTTTGTTGACTCAGGATTAAACAAAGATCCAATGGATAGGAAGGAAGTGGCCCTTCTTAGGAGAGCCTGGGACGCTAGCGCTTTGCATGGCTTGCAATACTGGATGTTTTGGTTGTCTAAATAGGTCAGCACTTCAGTAAGAAAGCTCCTATGGAGGAGGTGGTGGAATGCCTTCAGGGTGTTGACAAGGCTATTTGGCTCAAATCCTGGGGTGGGGTTGCTACATCCAAATCCAAATTATTTGAAATCCTCTTTGAGGGAAATTTACTTTTTGCTTCCAAGCTAGATACATTTTTTTCTAGGAAGGGTGAAAAAGGTAAAACATTTATAGACTAGAAAAAAAGAAATTCCTAAATAGATGCATTTTTAATGGTGCACAGGAACAGTCTCAGCCCCTAAAAACTAAGGTTCAAAAAAGAAGTTGGGTTCCATTTAGAACAAGCCTAAGGGGGGCATCCTCTTTAATTCTGCAGAGTCCACCCAAAGGATAGTAAATGATGCTGTATCAGGCATCGGGGAAGATTGTTTCAGTTCAGACAACAGTGGGTCAGTAATCCAACCAGCCCCTTTTGTGGTTCAAGGGTATGGGCTGAGATGTTAAACCTCCCCTTTTCCCCTAGGATTTTTTTTTCTGACCCGTCTGCTGGCAAACTAGGTAAAATCAGAGGCATTGCTAAACTGCGTTCAAGCTTTTCATCAACAGAAGCTAATAATTCCAGTTTCTTCGGATTATCGGCTTCAGAGTTTTTCCCCTCACATTTTCGTGGTGCATAAACCTTTGGAAAAATACCGCATGATCATAAACCTAGAACTTCGTAACAGGTATCTAACCTACAAGAAATTCTATGTGGAAAGTATCAGTCAGGAAGGGTTTACAATGAGATGTATACACAGTTACTTTAGATTTGCAGGATACTTATCTACTGTACACATCCAAATATATTAATCCCACCAGAGGTTTGCTATTCAGATGTAGGATGACATCTAGGATTGGCAATTCCAGGCTTTGCTTTTCGGTCTCAAGGCATCCCCCAGAATTTTTACCAAAGTCCAAGCAGAACCATTGTTACATTTTTGTCTTCAGGGGATTTCAGTCCTGCTATACCTGATCAACATCCTCTTGTATTAAACTTCATATAATGTTTTGAGACTGATAGAGCTTTCTGTTGGTGGTATTTAATAACCAGGTTTTTTTTTTTTTACCATGGAAACGAAACAAGAATAAACAACTGTTTCCCTTACTTTCTATTAAAAAGCCAGTGCAGTGTGAATATTCCTGAAATTATGCCTTTTTGAAAAGTAGACACCCCAAGGCGATCCCTTTTTTCTCTCCCGTTCATTGAAGGACACAGGCAACAGATCGTAGATCCTGAATGGTAGGGTAATAACGCCACCTGCAGGAGAAGGACGCTAGGCACAAAACTAAAGACCAATTACAACCTAAGGGCGGCATGTTTGATTTCATTTCTGAGGGGTGGGAACGGCCTAATAAGTCCTCTGCGGTTCCGAAACGGTTCTCGGTTCGCTATCCTTTTGAGGAGGACTTTGTGTCTAAGTGGTCTTCACCACCGGTGGTGGACCCGCCGGTCTCTCATTTAAACAAGGCCACGGTTATCCCGGTGGAGGATTCTCCGTCCTTTAAGGATCCTTCCGATAGGAAGGCTGAGGCGCTTTTGCGGTCCCTGTACTCTGTCTCCGGCGCTCTCATGCGTCCGGTCTTGGCTTCGGCTTTGGTCTCTCGACTCTAACTGAGTGGGCTAAAATGTTACATCAGGGTCTTGCGGAGGAGAACGTCTCCCCCGCCTTTGTGGAATGGTGGACCAGTTGGTGCTGGGCCTGCGTTATGTCTGTGATTCGGCCTTGGATGCGGCGCCCTTGGTGTCCAGGGTGTCGATGTCAGCGGTGACGCTTCGCCGTTTGCTTTGGCTTCAGTGCTGGTCGGCAGACCAGGCTTCCAAGTAGACTCTTCAGGAACTGCCCTTTACTGGGTACCGTCTGTTTGGTTCCACCTTGGATGAGATCATTAAGGATCTGACGGGGGGTAAGAGTACCTTCCTCCCCCAGGCGCGCAAGAAGGAACAGCGCCGGAAGCCTGGGCCTACAGTGTGTTACTGCTTGGTGACGTCCCTACCATTCAGGATCTACGATCTGTTGCCTGTGTCCTTCAATGAACGGGAGAGAAAATAGGATTTTTGTACTCACCGTAAAATCCTTTTCTCTCCGTTCATTGAAGGACACAGGCCCCGCCCTCTTTATGGGGTGTACACTCCTAACTGCTTGTTACTAAACTGGAGACTTGTCAGCAGGTGGGGGGTTTGGCCACCGGCAGGGGCCGCCCCTAGGCTGTAATTGGTCTTTAGTTTTGTGCCTAGCGTCCTTCTCCTGCAGGTGGCGATATTACCCTACCATTCAGGATCTACGATCTGTTGCCTGTGTCCTTCAATGAACGGAGAGAAAAGGATTTTACGGTGAGTAAAAAAATCCTATTTTTTTTTTGCCACAATTATTTGGAAGAAACATTCTGGTATTGAGGGGGTTAAAACATGGAGCTTGGTAGTGGTACATTCATACAACACATTAGGTCATACCCAGAAGGATCAGGAGGTGAGAAGTTATTGTACAGGTCACATATAGTGGGAGAATGAAGATAATAGGGTTAATTAACAGATGCACAGGATAAGGGAGATGAAGTGTTAATATACAGGTCACAGTGACAGACAGGATGGAGCTTAGATATGTAGTATTGTAAAAATGAGGTCAGTGAAAATAAATGAATGGATCAACAGCTGCATAAAATTAAGTAGGGCTTAACTCTTCCTACTTTTGAGCCTCTACGTGAGGTATTTTAAAGTTCTTGAACCTCAAACCCACTTTCCTTTGAGCTATAACTAGAAGGGTAGGAGACTTACGAGCCTTATCTATCAAGGAGCCATACCTTACTCTACTCCCAGATAAAATAATCCAGAGCCAAGGTACCTCTGGAAGGTGGCATTGAGCTTCCATAGATTGTTTTGCCATTCTTTTGTGATGAGCCGAAAAAGCGGAATTCCATTGCCTGGACATACATAGATGTTTTACTGCATTACCTTGACATGACAAAATAATTTTGAATCCTACAGATGTCAAGAGCATACTGGGAGTTTGCACTGCGCATGTAGTGTATACAAAACACAAAAAGATTCTAGGAGAAAGCCTTTCCTTTCTTTTGAGACTTTACTCCCGTTTTAATTCATAGAGAAAATAGTGTTGATATCTTGTAGGATAGCTATTTTTAGCCTTTTTCTATTATTGTGTCTAAAGTTGTCATGCTGCATATAACTGAGTTTTTCAAACATTCTAGTTGAAGCTTAGCTATTCTGTTGTTGCAAGCAATTTTCCAGCAACAGGATTGCTAAAGAGAGCATTCACCTGCTGCTCGTAGCACAGCAACAAAGCGACACCTCGCCGGTTTAGCCAGCGAGGGAGTAGTGACAGAACGTAGCCTCGCTGGTTCTGCCAGTAAGGAAGTGATGCTGTAGGAGACAGTAAGTGTTCTCTTCGTGATTCAGAGTGGCCCCTGATGACAAGATCACTAATGTAGCAGATCTATAACCTTTTATACTCCCTTTTTTTTTTCTCATTTTGCCACTGCTTTTCCTCTGATCTATGCTCTATGGAATGCTTTCCCACTATACAATGAACACACATTCAAGATCTGTTTCTAACAACATTTTTTTAGAGCCCATCAAAATGTGGTTGACTTCTTCTTCTGATACTTCCGAACTCTTGTACGGGGGTCTATAGTTTAGCCATACTCACAGTCCTGGCCTCAAGCAAATTGGTAGAGATGACATCCTCCCATCTTAGTGCTGTTTTTCTTTTATCTAGTTATTCTAGTCTGATCCATCAACATTTCCTTTTCTGAGAAGGCATGCGCAGTAACCTCATATACATCCCACACTTACCTTGCCCTCCTGTTTCTACCACTTACCCCATAGATTAGTGGTATCCAGACTAGAGCCCACTAGTAACCATAAACTTGTCCCTGCAGTCAAAAGGCTCATGTAGAGTTTTCTCATTGCATACTAGAGGAGATGCTATGCAGAGTGTTCCAGCACCCGGCATTCTATTGCAGGCACTATGTACTGAGTGATCTGTTGCCTGATGGTGTCTTTATAGTCCAAACTGTGACGTCATCCTATGGAGGGGCACTAAAGATGGAGCCTGCACTCCCAGTGATGGGGGGGGAATGCCAAAATTCTACTGAACACCAATGATGGGGCACTATTCAGTGCACTGGGGCATTTTATTTTCTTCTCACTGATGCCGGGGCAGTTATTACTCCCATTTTCCACTGACATTGGGAAATTAATTATTTACACTGACCACTGATGTATGGTCACTGACCTCTGAAGCTCCTATTGACCACAGTCCATCCTGTAAACAGTCTGGCGTACAGTAAACTGGCCTTTTAGGGATGCCTGCTGTAGACTATAAGCTTGTAAGAGCAAGGCCCTTTCTCCTATTGTTTCTTGTAATTTGTTACATTGTGATAAACACCTGTATGCACTAACATTTGCCACATTTAATGTATTGTGTTATTTCTGCCATCCAGTTTGTTATATCTGTTACGATGTGCAGTGTCAACAGTGAAGGATGGTGCTATGTAATATTTAGAATAATTGTAATATATTTGCTTTGTGACTGGATTTTTGAGAGCAGAAAGATGTGTTATTTTGTTTTTACCAGCAGAGGGCGAACTGCAATCAAACATCACTCTGTCTGGCAATCAATGCCTGTTAACTAATTTTTTCTGCTGTTCTACCTTGGTATTTCTGCATTTTAATTTTGAAATTATGCAATTTCTTCGTTGTGTAAATCTGCATATGATCAAAACGACCTGCAGGGCGCATAATACAACTACCTAAAATCGTACATTTATGATGGGAAGATAAAAAGGGGGTAATTCTTACAATAACATGTTATATATGGCACTATATGCATCATCTAAGAGAAGACCAGATGGCCTCCTTAACTGTCAACTTAACTTAACCTTATTTTTTTCTTCGCTGGCTGTATAGAGAGTATATTGTTTTCGGTAGACTCTGGGTTTGGTTAGACTTTAATAACATACCATGCTTTTTCTCATACGGGCTGGAATTAAATAAAGAATGAGTTTAATAAAAGAAGAAAAAGAAATAAAATCATCTCTAAAAGTGCTGCTAGCCTTGTTCCAGCTATGCTTACAATAGTAGGCAATTCTCCAGTTCTTGCAGTATCTATAGCAACATATATTTCAGTATTTGTGGTCATCAAGTGAAGTTAAATATTGAGTGAATACTGACAGGTTGGCTTTCAGCTTCTAATAGCACTAAGGCCACATTCACACAGACCTCAGCTGGTGTAAGAGCCGCCTGTGCTGCAAGCTTTTACAGAGTTTTTGGCAGGCATTGTTGAAACCTTTAACCTTTAAGTACCATTCAGCTCCAGTTTAGGAATGTTGAACATAGGTCTTAATAAAAGTTCTGGCTGTCACTTTAAACAAGCTGCCAGCAGGCTTTTAAAAAATGTCAAGTAGTGCAGAAGCCTATTGACGCCTGGTAGCAGCTTGTTTAAAGTGACAGTCGGCACTCCCAAGATCTGTGTTTAACATTTCCAAACTAGAACTGAAGAGTTCTTTAAAGTCTTCAACAAAGCTGCTTGAAGTTTGTGGAAAACTAAGTGAATGATATGGAAAAGCTTGCTGAAGCCTGTGAACAAAGCCTTTGGATCTCTGGTAAGAGAATTGCTCCAGAGTTCTTAGCTTCACTTATTAACTGTGTGCCCTCCTTATGACACTGGACTTCTTGCTTGGCCCTTTGTTTTATATTATTATGGAGATTAAAAGGCTTGGCTTGTTAATGTGGAACTGAGCTTACACAATAGAGTATTTGCTCTGTTATTGGGAACATTTACATGGTGCCTATGCTGTACCATGAAAAATGTACTTTTTCATATGTAATTCTTCCTGAAAAATAGTAGTGCACTACCTATTATGAGTGTGCCTAGGCACTCCTGTGCCTACAGCCTCATATCTCTAGATCTGCAGTGAGCACTGACGGAACTACCAGGGTTGCAGCGGTCGCAATGGCCCTGGCGTTCCACCTGGTGGGGGGGCCCAGCGAGGAAGAAGAGGGCCCCCCCCCGAGATAGTGCGCTCCTTCCCTGCCGCTCTGCCACCCGCAGCATGTACAGGCGGCTGCATGGGGCTGAATAAGCTGTCGCCTATCCAGCAGAATGTGCTGCAGGCACCGCCAGGCAGCACATTCTGCTGTGTGGGAGAGGACCCTGTCCGCTTAGCGCGGCCCCCTGGCCGCTGAGACATGGAAGAAGGTGCTGCAGGACAGGTAAGGTAAGTCTGGCCCGGGAAGGGGGGGCGCAGGGAAGCTGGTGGTATTCTGCATTGCTGACTTTTATAATGTATGGCTGGGACTTGTAGTCCTGCATAGCTGGTGGTATTCTGCATTGCTGTATAATGAATAGCACCAACTATGCAGGACTAGAAGTCCCAGCAATGCATTATATTTTTTAGTAAGGATGCACCAGTGCCAATTTATTGACAAAGTATTTCGTTTAAACCGTTAATTGTGACCGTTAATAACTGTAAATGATGGGTGGAATATTATTAACGGTCTCAATTAACCATTACAAACTAATACTTTGTAAATAAATGCCGATTCCTTGTTAATCCCGTCTGTACGCAAGCGCAGATACTGGGTCAGCGTTCTCAACCGAACACCGGCACTAAAATTTTAAACAAGCGGCTGCCTGAGGTCCCACGCTTGCTGGGGACCTTGGCAGCCTTCCTGTTAACCACTTGGTGCCATGGCGGTGGGGGTTACTTCATGGTTTCTTGCATCGGGGCCCTGAAGGTTCTAGTTACACCTCTGGCAGTGAGATCAAAGGCACCGTGCCTCTGATTGCTTGTTTCATGAGATTGAGAGATGTGACTGTAGTGCAGCTCACTGTTCTTGCTGAAGGCTCTTACATAGAGAAGTAAAGCCCTAGGTAAGTCAGTAATAGGGAAAGATCAGCTGCAGGGAGACCACAGGCAAAATTGTTGACTAGTCATTTGCCCCCTGCCTGCATTTTTTTTGATAGGATCTACTAAAATCAGTGAAGACCTTATTGTCGCAGTAAATAACAGACAAAACCATTAAAATTAAAACTTTTAAATTAATATCTGGGACCAGTGATTGAGTGGTTTAACCCCTTCATGACTGAGGCCCTTTTTTCATTTTTTGCACCCATGTTATATTCCACATTAAGCTGTTGAAGTATAATACACAAGCAGAAATGCTCCATGTGCAATCACAAGAAAAAAAAAATGATTCAATTAAGAACCAATCTCCCATCCACTATTGTTTTTAGTAAATTATTTTGTTGGGTTCTTTCGTTCCAGCATTTGCTATGCAGTAATAAGAGAAAATATTTTCCACTGCTTTTTTTTTTTAATCCAGTTCTGTAAAGCAACATCATATGGTCAAAGCATAATCACATTTTCTTTATTTTTCTGAAGAAACTATTTTTCTGCAGTCAGCACTAAATGTATAATTATCTTGGCTCTCCCACTGTCATAACTTCACTGCTTAATTAGACATTAATTAAATTTCATTGTTCAGTTTGCATACCTATTTTGAATGTGCACAGCAAGAAGAACCATTTTGGATGCATTCTGCTTTTTAACTTCTTATGGCTAGTGACTAATACAGTTGCTAAAAATGGCCATAGACAGATATCGGATATATCTATGGATTGTGAATCTGTTTCATGCTCAGAAATGCATATCCACTAAGTGGTAGATGTGCTTGTCGGGTTATAAATGAAGCATTGGCTGGACAGATATTATTGAAACCGTGCCAAATGGCCCCATGGCATAGACCTGGATGGGAATATTGTGCCTAGGCCATGGTGTTTTCTGAACGTAACTGTGGGTTTTGGCCCCTGGGTGAGAGGCGACAGGCTTTTGATTTGAGGTGGTGTCTCATTTTATACTGTGCTATCATGCTATTATACAGACTGTAAATCCAATTTTTTATATTCCAAATGAACACTCTACAAGCTCAGAGCTTATATTTATCCTCTGTGTGATAGCATGTGGACACAGTATTAGAAAAGCTCTGGAAGCCTACTCAAAACCTGACTATGCTGCTGGATACAACACTCTTTGGTAGCACCTGTATGCTGGAACCTTTATGTTGTCTTTTTATGTCCCCTATTAGGTTACTGTTACTGTTTGGAAAAATGAAAGTTGGTAATGAAGTGTTGAACTGACATTGCTTGTGTTAAGAAACCTAACCCTGTAAATTGCCTGTATATAAGTATCTAATAGTTAGATAGTCGCCATATGACTTTCAAACAGCCATTTTAAAATGTTGCATATGTTAAGACTCATCTCGCATGTATAGGTAGCTTTGTTCTGTTTAGTTGCAACAAATTCTAGAATGTTCAAGCGCTTGTTGTTTTATAAGTTTGTTCAGTTCTCTACCACCATCAGAACTTTTTCAGTGCTTTTAAATAGTCATATCCAGCCAGCATATCATTAGGGCATTGTTCTTTCCAAAATCTCCACTGGTACCATAAAAGCCCATATAAACTTGCCATGCCTGTGGTACCTGCCCTGTTGGCTCAAGCTACAGTTACTATATTCTCCCATGGAAATATTGAGCTACACAGTGAGGAAGAACACCACCAGTGGTACAAGTCCCACACCTTGGGAAACCTTGTTATGGTTACTGCAGATATGTAGCAGTGGCCATTGCAATGTTTTCTTTTGCTCTTGCGGTACTTATAGGCATGTGGGGTCTGGTATTATCAGCACCCAGGGAATGAAGTGCAATGTAGTGTTTGCAGAAAAGCATAAGACTCTTGTAACCTCTACCAATGTAGGTACTTCTGTTTAAAATGCACAGGAAGCCCAAACTTCTTTTTTAGTTTTGGATAGCGTGGAGAAGGATTAGAACACTTATCAGGATTTTATTGCTGTCTGTGTCCCCATTAGGGAGATTCAACCCCCATATTTGTTCTGGTTACTGTTCTCAATAAAAGTGAAAGCAAATTCCAAATTTTTGAGTTGTCATCAGAAAAGGAATCTTCCAATGAGGACAATAATGACCACCAGGGATTTCCTTCACTTTGGAGAGATTTCATTTCTTGCTGTTGTGGCCATTGGATTGGATTTGTGGTTTACTGTTACTGTACTTAATGTAGAATGGTCATTTTAAGAATAATAGTGAAAAATTGATATTAGGTCCTGCCTGCAATACTTGTTGAACCTCATGCAGCTAAACTGGATACCCCCTTGTATATGGCTGCTGCAAGAAGGTTAGGCTGTGCTAGGGTTTGGTGTCACAACAGTGTTCCAAGATGCCGACTGGCAACTGAGTCTGCCAGTAGTTTCTGTTGTCATGGTAACTAAGAAATACTACGGCAACATGTTTAAAACAAGTGAAACATGGCCCTTCCAAGACTAGAAATCATCATTTCTGGAGAAACTAAAACAGAGCTTGCTTCCCCTACCTTACTTCTTTATAGATTTTATGCTAGATCATAAACTAGAGCTGCTCATTAAACCTGGTATGGGCCAATGCAGAAATACTGACTATGGAACCCTCAGTCTTATATGTTTGTAAGCTTACTTATGAACTATTTACATTCCTCCCCTTATTTAGCTTTATTGTCTTTTGTCTGAATCTGACTCTGTAGCTTGAATCTGTTAATGGTTACACCCAGAACAGATATTTTAGTTATAGGGTGATTCATGTGGTCCTGATAGCTGATAATGCGCATGCTTGTACCATGATAGTAAATCGCTGATTAGTGAAGGAAAGGTTAATTCCAAATAACACCTCAGTTTAAATCAGCTAAATACATTCCGGGTGTGTCAAAACAAAAGGTGCTCAATGCCTTACAGTTAATATTCTTTCTAAGGCAGCCACAGCCTTAGCAGAAAAGACTGTCCATGCCAGCATGCTGCAGAGAAGGACCCTTGCTCTCTGTGTGGAAGCAGTGGTCTCTCTGCAAATGTTTAGCACCCTTCCTAATGAAGACCTATAGCTGTTAGCTCCCATTCACACCGGGGCGGGTCCTCCGACATGAACGATCCCATACATTGCTATGGGGACCGTTCATGCAACCATGCAGGTCCGCGCGATCTGAACCGCCCCCAGCCCGAACTGCTCCCTGCACTATTTTTGCCACGCTGATCAGTGCGGTTTCCATACAGCTTTCAATGGAACCGCTCTGATCAGTGCGGTTTTGGGCGTTTTTAATTGCGTTTCAGCGCTGAAATGCAATTGAAAACTCCCAAAACCTCCCTTTTGAGATCAGCGCAGTAACAAAGCTGATCCGCAACCGCCCTGGTGTGAATGGGCTCTCGGACCTATAGCTCTACAATCACAAAGCTTCACCTCCTCACTGATTGGAGAGCTCTGGCTCAGTAGGGAGTGTCAGACTTCTGCAAAAAGATCACTACTCTGCAGCATGCTAACAGAAGACAGGCCTTTCTACTCAAGCTGTGGCTGATTTTTAAACACAACAAACTGTAAGACTTGGCACAATTTTTGGTTAGATGCATTGGAATGTATTTAGCTAATTTAAACTAAAAGTTGAATTGTGCTTTAAGGATGATAAATCTGGATCATGCATATTCACCAAAACAAGTCCACAAAGGCAGCTCTTATATTTTTCTGTTGTTAGGTTCATTTTTGTAGCTAGTGTTCAGAGTTAATCATTCCATACAGCCCTTATCAGGACTGTAGCTTAGGTCACGAATGACTGAAAATAAATGTGGTTTAACTCTCTCGGGCGCTCTGGGAGTCTCCCGCTATTGGATAGCGGCTCCCGGCCGTCCGGGAGAGAAACACTTTCTCCCGGAAAGGTCTACTCTGCTCGATCGAGCAGAGTAAACCTTTCCCTGCTCTCTTTTGTTTTTTTTTCTGACATCAGAGCCGCTGGCCGCCGTCAGTCAGAAAAAACCCCCAGCATAGGAATGCATAGCTAAATTCCTATTGGCTATTTCACTTTGCAATAGCCAATAGCAAACTAGATATTGCACCCGCCCACTGCTGCTGTCAATCAGCAGAGGGGGACCTGAAGTTCTCCATCAGGTCCTCTTCCAGTGATTAATAAAAAAAACCTGCAGATAGCACAGGAAGCAATAGCTTCTTTGCTATCTGCCATCATTTCAGGGGTGTACTCTCTCCTCCCCCCCCCCTGGGAATGGGGGGGGGGGGGCAGAGGGCACCTCTCTGAAATTGCTTCTTTCAGGTTGCAATTTGTCCAAAAGAAACAGATCACCGCTCCCATTTTCACACTGCCTCCCCACCCCGAGAGTATCCCACTCCAAATTCATATAAATACCACATTCCACAGGAACTTCCCCAGAAAAAAAAACATCACACACACACATACACACACATGCACAATCACATACAGACACACAAAGGTTGAACTTGATGGATCTGTGTCTTTATTCAACCTCAAATACTATGTAACTATCTTTATTCAAAAGATGAAATACACACTGTTATTCCTTCAAAATAACCCAACAGTCTCTAATGCATTCACCCATTGGGTTCTCTACAATTAAGCCCGATGGGTTCAAACGCATTACAGACTGGTGGATTATGTTGAAGGAATGACAGTGTGTATTTCATCTTTTGAATAATAATTTTATTTCTGGTGAAGATCCAGTGGAGTGCAGTATTTCTGAGAAACTTTGAATTAGTGACCTTGCTATGGAGGCCTTTGAATGCAAAAGACAGAAGAGTAAGTGTATCTGTAGAAAATAAGTCAAAACAGCTGGACTTACTGTATTTTTCTTGAAGACGTTTTGCTGGTCACCCGACTAGCTTTCTTCAAGATACAGAAAGTCTAGCTGTTTTGATTTATTGTCTACAGATATACCATGACCTGGATGAATGAGAAACTTCACAGACAGTAACTGACATGCCATGTGTTTTCTCATACGTTGTCTCATACGTTTCCTGGAGGAAAAAAATATAACAGATTTCTCCATCCACGCTAAACAGTGATTACCTGCTGTCACTATTTTCCCGAGAATTTTCGACTGGCTCCTTTTTTCCCTGATTTTTTGATCAAAGGATGCCGGATGGAAGACTGCTGACAGGGCTACCTACTGAGAAAATTGCTGCCTGTTAAACTTGAACCGGACAAAATTCTCAGAGTGTATGGCCAGCTTTACTCCGGTTGGAAAGATGAAAAGCATTGGTGTCCATATAGTCTCTTTAAAATCCCATCAAGATAATGAATATTGGTGAACATGTGGGGCATTATGGTTTAATTATTTGAAGGACAGCTCATGATTAGGGATCAGTGGCGTAACTACCGCCATAGCGACCCACGCTGTCGCTATGGGGCCCGGATCAGAGGTGGTCCAGGGCCAGATTAACAGGGTCGCGTGGAGTTCTGCTCCGGGTCTGCCCCTGCAGATAGGCTCGGCCGGGAGTCGGAGGAGAGACCGGGGACACAGGCACTGCCGTTTATCATGAGGATGGGGGATGGGGGATGGGGAGG